>NW_020204154.1:10618-13598 GCF_001531365.2 Cynara cardunculus var. scolymus
GTTGACTTGTCATCTCCAGCTGTCATTCATGTTATGATGGATCATCCTTATCTTTAAGTCTTCATCGCATGCTTCTGGATGAATTGCTGGATAATACACTAAGTGTAGTTGACCAGAGGTTCGATGAATATGCTCTTTCCATCGCATCCTTGGTCGTCCGTCGGTCTTCTTGTTATGCTCCAGAGTTAGTCAATTCTTCCTTGATGTCATCATCGGTCTTCTGGTTCTTCATCACTTATTGTTTTATATTACTTTTTCACTTTATGAATTATGGGGTTTAACAATCTCCCCTAAGTAATGAAATAACAAATATAAACTAATCTAGAAACAACCGTGAAGAACATAGACTAATCTAATAGAAAAACATCAAATTCCAAATTTTCATTGGATGATGAAATTCTTACAATACTGGAATCAAAAGACATCAAGACAAACCAAAAAAATACAACTCATCATGAGCTACCTTGATATATTTCTCTAAAGCACAGGAGCAGTCTTCGATAGCCGATGACTGTCGATATCTCATGAATGAGCAGACTCCCTTCTTCTCTTGGCACGTGGTTTCTACCCAGTCTTTCTCTAATGACTTTCTGAAACCATTCAAGTGTATCTGATCAATACTTGAAGGCCTTAGTTAGTCTAATGAATTTTTAACCCCGAACTCATTCTTGTAAACAAGTCCAAGTTCGGGTTGAGTTAGGACTGAGGCAGATCTTTTCTTCTGCAGGCCTTGGAAGTCTTCGTTTGGTGGAGCACATGATAGTCTTTCAATGCCTAGCCGAAGAGCAATTTCAAAATCACTCTTGGCTCTATCGTTCACCAGGGTTTCCATCGTTTTTACTACCGCTTGGTTCGCCATTCCATACCTGATGCCGTGGTCCTGCCTTTGAGCCGTGTATGCGTATAAATCATAATGTAAAAAGTAATGAAAAACAATAAGTGATGAAGAACCAGAAGACCGATGAAGACATCAAGGCAAAAACGACTAAGTCTGGAGTACAACCAAAGGACCGATGGACGACCCGGGATGCGATGGAAAGAGCATCCTCATCGATCCTCTGGTCATCAACACTTAGAGAATTCTCCAGCAAATCATCCAGAAGCATACGATGAAGACTTAAAGATAAGGATGATCCATTATCATGAATGACAACTGGAGATGACAAGTCAATAGTTAGACTTCGAGTTTATCTTTGATATTAAAGCTTACCAATAGTTTAGATAAACGTTATCAGTTAATAGAAGATTAGCTAAAGGGTCTCATTAGATAGTTATCTTCTTATTAGCTTATTAATATAAATAGGTGATTAGGTCTATTGTAAAATACGTCGTTCATAAGTCGCTTTTACATCTTTATTATTTATAAAGTGAAATCTTTGACGCTCAAGATTGTTCTTAATTGTTTATATTTCTTTCTTGAGTGTTYATCACTTTGTTCATCAAATCACTATAATTTGGTTATTATTAACTAGATTACTAGTGTTATTGAGAGATCTGGGATCAACAATTGGTATCAGAGCCGATTGATTGATTTTCCAATCAAAACGATCAAACAAAAATCTCTCAATTTTTGTCCTTCTCTCTCGTCAAAACACAAATCCTCCTCTTCAAAATTCTCAATGGCCAACTGGAATTCCGCTTATAGTGTTGGCTCTCTCACCAAGCCTCCAACTCTTCAACGAGAAGAATATCCACAATGGAAGATCAGAATGGTGAACTTCTTGGAAGGAATGGACAGGAACCTCTTGCGATCTGTAATGGAGGGTCCTTACATTCCACAAACTCTTGTTCCAAGAGTTCCAGGAACAAACACCACGGCTGAAATTCCTGSCTACTATATGCCCAAGGATGAGAAGAATTGGGATGAAGATGACATGGAAAGAGTAGAAACAGACAAGAAGGCCAAACGATTGATAATCATAGCCATACCCAATGAAATCTTCCAATCCCTCGACACATGTTCCACTACCAAGGAACTATGGGATGAACTGGCAAACCAACTGGAAGGAGGAGCAAAAACGAGAAAAAATTGTAGAGCACAATGTCTCAACGAATATACTAATTTCAAGGCCCTTCCTGATGAACCAATACAGAAGACGTATGATCGTTTTAACACATTGACCAATCAATGTCGTCAAAACGACATCTCCAGAACTAAGGAAGAAAACAACGTTTTATTCCTAAAAAGTCTGGGCGATGAATGGACTCAACTGTCTATGTCCCTTCAAGCAAACAAGGTCCTAGACAGCTGGTCACTTCATGATCTGTATGGAACGCTTGCAGCACGAGAGAATGACATAATGAAAAAGGTTTCCATTGGTGGACCTCTTGCCCTTGCTGCCGATGAAAAGGAAAAATCAAGGACTTCTACCAAAGAATATAAAAAGAAAGGCAAGAAAGCATTGGTAGTACAATCAGAATCTGAAGAAGAAACTTCTGAATCAGATGATGAAATTAAAGCTTTTGCCAAATCTTTGGCCTTGATAACAAAGCAGTTCCAKAGAAAGTTCATCAAGAAACCCTATGAACGAAAAGAGTTCAAGAGGGAAAGGTACCAGTCATCGTATGAAAGGAAGCCATCCAAATTTCATCAGAGTGAAGATAGAAGAGATGGGAGAGAAGAAAGAGAAGAAAGAAGAGAAGATAAAAGAGACGAGAAGAAAGAAGACAAGGATGGAAGGAAGAATGACATTCGATGCTTTAGATGTGGAAAGCTCGGTCATTTCTCCAAAGAATGCCGAGGACGATTGGTAAAGAATACTGATTATTACAAGAACAAGTACAAATATAATTCCAGAGAGCGAAGCCTGATGGCTAAAAAAGAAAATTTGGGTGTCCGATTCTTCATCAGACGATGAAGACAAAGCACTCATATGTCTAATTGCCACGTCCAACGCAGAATCCGCCCGTAACTCTGATGATCAGGTATGTGAGTCTACCTCCAATGAAACCAACTCTGCCCCATCGGAGCTAGAGTTAA
>NW_020204155.1:0-13870 GCF_001531365.2 Cynara cardunculus var. scolymus
TTCTTGTCTATTGATATGGTGCGCGTGGTTCTGTGGATAAGAGTTAGAACCAACACGCGCGTGTCAGAAAAGGGGGCGCACGTCATCAATCGTGCGTCTTCCCAACACGGCGTGTCATACCTTTTGATCCGTTTCAACCTAAAACCACTCATCACGACCTTTTGTCAATAAATGGTTCAATTCAAAATTCTCACTATAAATATCCCTTTCCCCCCAAATCAAAAACCTTTACCACACTCATATTCTCCGGCGAACTTGAACTTGCGAACTCTCAAGTAAAACCTGCAAACATGTCTTCCTCCTCAGCTTCAGCTCAGKCCGTCAACGTTTCAAGCGACAATGAAGTGACACAGGCTCAAGCTTTGACATCTCACGCACTGTCATTTGTCAAAACCACTATGAGAAGGTCGTACTTGTCAAGAAACCAAACAACTACTATTTTGTTCCTTCAGAAACAGGTTTCCCAGATTTTACTTTCCCCCTCCTCGAAATTCTAAGAAACCATCCCCTGTTCTACGCCCTTTCTGCTACTAAACCTATCCCCGAGTCTTACATAACCCAATTCCTTCTAAGTTCTTATATAACAACCCTAGACGACACTGGCCTGAGCATCGTTGGCTACACCTCTCACCCTACAAATAAATCCTTAGTGCCAATGGAATTGAATGTGGACAAATTGCGAACTGCCCTGTGCTTACCCACACTGGAAACTCTAAATTTGAATGCATTTGCTGCAACCCCGACAGACGAGGAATTGATTCAGTTTGTACCCATTCTACAGAGGTTCTTTGGCCTCGTCTTTGGGGATCTAATAGCAGCAAAGCTACCTTCTGTGGAGCCCAACGCACGTTTGTACCCATTCAAGGAATTCCACMCAACTGAGCATGAGCAAGGGTACAGAAGCCCCAGACCCTTATCAAAATCCATGCTCAGGTTTCTTAGTCACGGAGATAGGAAGGCCTACAGACGTGGATTCAGGAGGCCAGAACCAGTCCCTGAAACCCCTCCACGTATAGGAATCCCCCTAGGTGAGAAAATTGAAAAAAATAAGAGAAGAGGGATGTATGCAGGAGCCTGTAGAGGCTGGTAAGGTGAGTGAGGCTGGCCCTAGAATCCCAAGTCCCTACCTAAGAAGACCAAGAAGACACAGAAGGGTGTCGACTCTTCCGTGAAGAAGAAGGGGAAGAAGAGGCCTACAGAAGAAGAGAGCCCAAGTACTCCTCTGCAGAAGCCTAAAAAGAAGAAAACCAAGAAGGCCCAACCAACAGAGGCTGCTGTTCTAGAGAGCCCCGCATAGGCTACTACTCCAAAGCGCCGAAGGTTGCGCAAGGTCGTTCTAGAGGAGTCCCCAACAAAACAAATTCAAGACGTTCTTTTTCACATTCAACAATGATTCAAAGCGCCAATCAATGTGGCAAAGTTGGGGACAGAGGTCGTCTTAGACGACGAAGAAGAAGAAGAAGTGGAGTTACGAGAGGGAGAAAAAGATACCACAGGTACACATCCTAGCCCTCCTCCCAGTGCTACCCACDCTACTAGGGGCCCTGTTCTTGAGGGATCCCCTATTGAAAAAGGCGCACACACGCCAAGCCCAACCCAAGCCAACCTCGCAGAGGACATTCTTTAGTCCTCTGTTGATCGCATAGCCGGGCAACCACATACTACTCCTACATCCTCTCAAAAGGATGAAGGTTTTACTATAAGAGTCCCATCGCCCAAGGACTCGCCACATCCCAGAGAGGCATCTGTTGCCTCTCCACACAAGAGTAACCACCCAGAATATGCTTCAGAGGCATATGTGAGAGTCACCGCGACAGAGGGTCTAGAACGCAAAAAGTCTCCACTAGATCACTCTGCCATGTTAGGCTCTAAACCTACAGGGCACGAAATCTACAGAACGCCAGTAGGCTCTCCTCTTGGAGAAGTTCGAGGATCTGGTGGAAGTCCCCATGATGACTACGAAAAACCAGTCACATAGGGCGCCTCACACTCCGAGGCTACTACGTCACCATGTGTTGGTGATCTAGGTACCCAGGATGCCTAAGTGACGAAGGGGGAGCTTCAAACCTTCGCCACAGCGGTATTCCAAAAGATGGACGAGTTGAAAATCTTGTTCATCTCTCGCACGATGATAGAAGACCTTTCTCCCATCACAGAGGCTCTGAAGGAGTTGAGCTCTACAACGGCAGACTTGAAGACAACTCTTTCAACCCTTCAGAGCTCTGTCCTACAGAAGGATGATCTTGCAGAGGCGTTCAGTGCTCTCTCTTTCAACCCCTCCTCCATCCAGAAGCTGAAGTCAGAATTGCCAGAGATGGCTGCCCAATTTGCTGCTGATTTCGTCTTAGCGGGCTACACGGATTACTCCAAATTCAAAGATGAAATCAAGCAAATGTTTTCTTCTGTAGTCACTTACGGCGTGGACACCAAATCCTCAAGGGCCAACATCAATCATCTAGCAACTCGCATAGAGCTAGATGCCATGGTTGAAGCCTTAGGGGATATTGTGCGCAAACATACAGACCAACTTCTCAAAGAGGCCCGAGCCTCCAACCAAGACACAAGAGACTGCACATCACTGCTCGTGAAAGAGGGTGACACCCTTCGAAGCAAAATATTTAGAAGCGTCTCAAAGTTGAAGTGGTCGACAGAGATTGATATAAGTCACGCCTCTGTGCTTGTAGAAGAGGTGATCAAGAAAATGAAGAAGGCAGCCACCAAGATTCTGAAGAGATTGGAGAAGGCTCCCCTAGAAACTTGCAAGGCAGAAGCCACCAAACACCATGAGGATCACGGAGGTGATGACCATGATCGTCATGAGGGGGAGAAGAAAGATGAGCCAAATAAGACTTCTGCCAGCCCACTCAAGATAGTGGACTCTATAGCTGCCTTGTTCTCAAAAGGCAAAGAAAAGGCACCAGAGCCTAAAGGCAAAGGCAAAGGCAAAGCTGTGGAGGAGACATCACAGAAGGGGTCGTCAAGCTCAGAGACTCCACAACAAATAAATGAAGAAGAGTACAGCGACCCAACGCTCATTCAAGCTTTAAAGGTGTCTCTGGCAGAGGCTCAAGCAAGAAAGGGCAGAGGCCCCATCCCCAGAGCAGGTGAAGGCTCATTTAAGGCGAAGGAGGCAACGTCCACGGGTACGTTCGACGCTTTGCAAGGAATTGTCAAACCTATCCTTGCAGAGGGGTCCACCTAGAAGCCAATTCTTGAAGAAGAAGAAGCCAAAGTGCCAGAGTCCGCTAGAGTAGGAAGGGTCTTTGAAATATTTGAATTAATGAGCAAGATTCCTATGCAACAAGTTCGCACAGAGCCTGCTACTACTGTGGAAGAGATTCTGCTGTGGAGATACTCTGCAGTAGACACAGAGCCCCCCTATGGTCCAGAGCTCATAGGTATTCCTTCTGCTGCTGCCAAGTTCCAGTTCTCTAAGCTCACCAGGCCACGTGAGCAAGTCTTCTCAAAGCACGTGATTGTGTCACTTGAAACAATTTCTCCAAGGACCCTGCTGAAGAGGACGGTGCTCTATGCTCAATATGTTGTGAAGAGGGATGACGCTGTACACGTTCACAGATGCTGACCTCCACAACCTTTGTGTATTTGATTTGATCTTCTTGCACAAAATTCTCAACAAATACATGGAGAGGAGGTCAAGCTATGCTCTGTCGCTTAGAAGGCTTATCGAGGTCATGCVWGCACAAGTGAAGTACTACAGCCAGAAGGACTTCGAGATAGCAATGAGGTTAGCCCAGTCAGATCTTAAGATCACCCCTCCAAACAAGAGGCCAGGTTGGATACTTAGGTGTCATCCCAACTCCATTATTCGCAACCCCATTTTTGGGTTTGTGTTCTTGGACAAAGATGACATCCTAAGGTTCTTTGATCCAACAGAAGCAAACAAGTACTCCACAGAGACTCTTGAGTGGATATTCAAAAGAGCGCTTGCAGAGGTGAACAAAAGGAATCTAAGGATGGATGAAGTGTCTGGCATTCTGGAAGCTATCAAAGTACAAGTCAACTTTAGAGAATGGATCTTCAATGTCTACAGAACCATCAAGACTGACATGCTATATGCAGTAGACGACTATCCAGACTCTACAGTTGGATAAACTTCTGTAATAGTATTAGCCTAAGCAACACAATTTATGTAATTCTTTCTTTATGTAATTCTCTTCAGAGGATGAATTTTTTTTATCTCCTCTTGTAATTCTTTCAATTAAGTCATTTCTTGCATTAAATTGTCAATTTTTACTTTTTCATACTTAGGGGGAGATTGTTAGCTCTCATATTTCATTTAATGTAAAAGTATGAAAAAGTATTACTGCAAGTGTTGACAGACGGGTTCTACCACAGAAGACCAAAGAGGACCAACAACAGAAGATATACAAAAGCGTACAAGTCAAGAATGACAGAACCTCTGTTGTCTMTCACAGAGGTTCTGGAAACTGATCCTCTGGCATCAAGTGCTTACAAGTCATATCCAGCAGAGCCTCTGGGATGGCTCATAGAGGGTCTGTAGTTTATCTTCTGTGAAGAACCACTTCTCACTGCTTTACTTAGGTTTTTTAGCTGCACGTGCTTATCACGTGACTATGTTTGTAATCTGCTTTATTTGAATGGCTTACATCATTTCACTTGTCTAGGTCATGTCAGAAAAGCTGTTAGGAACAAGTATAAATAGCAGCTTAGGCCTTTGTAATTCTGTGTGCTTTCGTATTGTAATTGTCAATATTTTCAATAGAATTGAAACTCATTTGAAGCTATTCTCTCGTGTTCTTCATATTCTTCATCTGTGTTCTTGATTGATTAATTACTCTGTTTGTTCTTATATTGTTTCTGCTGCACTATTTTTTTCTTAAAGATCATCCAGAGTATTTGGTTAATATCATAAGCTGAATCTAAAGGTCCTAACATTCAACCTTATCTTCATATCTTCATCGCATGCTTCTTGTTGAACTAGTGAGGAAAACTTCAAGTGTTTGTACCCAGAGGGGTTATAAAGATGTACTTTCCATCGCATCTCTAGTCAATTCATCGACCCTCTGGTTGTTCTTTAGAATTAGCCATTTTGCCTTGAAGTCTTCCATCAGCCTTCTGGTTCTTCATCACTTGTTTGTCTTCATTACTTCCATGTATAAGACTTATGGGGTCTAACAATCTCCCCTTAAGTAATGAAAGAACAAACATGAACTATTCTAGGAACATTTAAAGTATAAATGAAGAACAGAGGCTATTATAAAGAAAAGCATCTTTAGCCAAATTTTCATTCCAACAAAACGATGAATTCTTACAATGATGAAATGAAAGATATTACAATACAAAACATAAGTAAGACTACATTCATGGTCTTCCTTGTGATATTTCCCAAAAGCGCATTAACAGTCCTCTGTATTGGATGATTGTAGAGATCTCATGAATTAGTCTCTGTCTCTCTCCCATCGGCACATGAGGTCTGCCTAACCTGTCTCTGATGAAGTTCTAAAATCATTCAAGTGTTTCATTTTAGTATTTGAAGGCTTCAGTTAGTCTGAAAATCTTTTTAGCTCCAAACTCATTTTTGAAAACCAGACCAAGTTCTGGTTGAGTAAATACAAAGGTAGACCTTTTCTCCTGCAGGACAGGGAAGTCTTCATTGGGTGGAGTGTAGAAAAGTCTGACGATGCCAAGTTGAAGAGCAATTTGGAAATCGCTCTTGGCTCTATGCTTCACGAAGGTCTCCATCGTCTGCACGATCGTTCTGTTTCCTATACCAAATCGTATGCCCTAATCCTGTTGCTGAGTCGTGTATGTATAAAGCTCAATCAAGTCATAAGGATTGAGATTGATCAAGTCATTGATATTGAAGATGCTGACTTGACCGTGGGCTCGCTCCACTGTCTACTCGATATACTTGATGGCTCTATTGGTGAAGGTCCTCATCTTGATATCCATGACCAACCTTATTCCATCGTTTGAAAAGACAGCATGTGGTGGTTGAGTAGTCTATCTAACAAACCTGTGGCGTAGGAGGTTCATAGATTCTGGTGAAAGCATGGGAGGATTGAGGGCTAAACCTTCATCGCGATCATGATATAAATATTGATGGATGTTTTCCATCATGACAGGTTCCCTTGATAGCACCTCTGGACGCCTCCTTAGCGACTCCATGTTGGCGATGATTTCATCGACGACCCCTTGAGGTGGGTGCCTCGATGAAGAGGGAACATCCGCTTGCACCTAGGTTGGTTGGGTTGTGGGTTATGTTTAGGCAAAGGGTTGAGAATGGGTTGGTGATGGAATAGTTTGGGTTGGCTCGGATTGGGGTAGCTCTAGTTCATTGGGCTCAGGTTGGGTGGTTTCTGGTTCATGGGAATGTGTTTGGGTTGGAGGTTGTTGTGGTGACGAAGGTTGGATGATTGTGGGTTCTGGTTGTATAGGTAAGGTGGTGAAGGGTTCTGTGGTGCGTGGGGTTGGTGAAGGGGTTAAGGGTAGGTTGGGTGTTGGTGATGGAGTGAAAGGTGGGTTGGTTTCTGTTTGTGGGGTGGATGGTTCTTCATCGAATGATGAGCTCAACTCGATGGGTTCTTGGGTCATGGTGAAGGGAACATGTACATTGTGTACATCTTCAGAAGGCTGAGCCTCTGGTTTCCTCGCTTGGGTTCCTTGGTTTGGTAGAGGTGGTTGGTTTTGTGTTTGAGGTGAGGGTGGTGGTGCAGCAGATTCCATCGGTTGTGAGGTGGTGGCCTGATTCTCCCTCTCATGAGGACCAAGACAATGATCATTGGGGTCTGGATCCTCATGTCTTCACCTTTTGAGGGGGCGGCTTGATGAACAGGAGGCTCTGCTCTTGTTTTTCTTCCATAGCCAGATGTGGTCGGCTAGTGTACGCACTCGATCTCTATTATGCCTTTCTTCCATGGAGCGAAGAAGAGAGTTCGTTCAATCTTGTTGTTGTAAGAGACTCTTCTTCAACGCATTTGTAGGCTTAACCGACCTAGCAGCAAACTTTGCACTTATCTCATTGAACGATGAGATAAGTGTCTCTGACAGAGCCCTGAGATTGGCTCTAGTGGCAAACTCCGTGCTCGATGATGAAGTGGGTGGGGGCACGAAGGTGGAGGTGGATGCTGATGGAGGAATGGGAAGTTTGGCGATGATGTTCCTCACCTCTGTAGTGAAGGAGGTAAAGGCTTCATCAAAGGATGGAGCTGCAGATAGGGGTGGAGGAGGGGTTAGTTGTGATATTTGGGCTATGATGATGGCTGGGAGTAAGGTTAGGGTGGTTTGGACGGTGGCCATTTGGGAGGAGAGGGAGGCTAAGGTTTCATCGATTGATGAAGTTGGGAGTGGGGTAGGTTGAGGGAGTTGGGAGATTATGGTGGTTGGGAGGGTGTTAAGGGTTTAAGAGATGGTGTTTATCTAGGTGGTGATGGAGGCTAAGGTCTCATCGGTCGTAGTTGCCTGGACCGTGAGGGTGGCAATGGAATTCATCATGAGTTGATTTTGTTGGGTGGCAAAGGTGAATGAGGTGTTATGGTGTTGGGTGATGGTTTGTTGTAACATTTGGAGGCGGGTGGTGTTGTCTCTGGTTTAGGTTTCGAGGGATGCAAGGGACTGTCGAACGGGGGTTAGATCGATGGATGGGGGGTTGTCGACAATCCCTTGGATGAAGAGTTTTAGGTCTTCCAAGGACCGCTGAATCGAGTCGACAAAGGCTTGGAACTCCGCCTTTGTGACTAGATCAGCCACAAGGGTAACCTCTGCAGCAACAGATGCTGCAGGTTGAGCCTCAGCTCCAGAGGCTCCCTCAATGCCTTGTGAAAATGTAGGCATTGAAGGACTTCCACCAAGTCCTCGATAGCCCTCTAGTGAGGAGCTATCTCTTGATGTTGTGACGTATGCTTCTTCTTCCTCGGCTTCAGAGGCCGGGTAAGAGAAGTAAGTGTGTTTCCCCTTCGCTAGATCAAGTATCGAAGGGGGGGTTGTGCACGAAGAGGAGATCATACTGAACGATCTTGAGGATCATCAATGCCAGAAGCAACACATACTTCTGGGTGTGTGAAGGGTGGTGGCGAGCCATGAGGCGAAGTGGCTCTTATTTCTTCATCGCGTCTCTGTTGGGAGAGGGACGATAGATGGTGGTTCCTCGGCTATATCATCTCCAGAGGCCCGAAGAGTGGCCTCTGGATGACTGGCAGGGATAGGGATTGGACTGGGTCGTCTTTGTTCAATACCCCTTTGGCCTTGATCGCCAGGGATAGTGGTGGTGGTTGCCCTTTGGGAAGAGGGGATGGGAATTGTATGTGAAGGGCCAGGGGATGAACGAGGAGTGTCATCATCATCATCTTCATCATTCGATGAAGACGACTCCTGTGCTCCCTCGTTAGTGTCTGGGGACGGCTCTAAGTGCTCTTGGGTAGCTGTCCTCGGTTCATGGGACAGCAGAGAGCGTTCATACTTCTGCCTTATCTCAGACGTCTCTGGTAGGATGCTAAGCATGGCTCGTGAACCTGTTCTCTCCATGGTGTAGCCTTCCTTGGAGATCGTTGGTCGATGGCCGTTCATCAGGAACTGTGGAGTGTACGGTTCATTGGGCTGTAGATCGTGTCTCCTCATCGCGTCCCTTATGAAGAGAGTGAGGAATCGAGGAAAGAGAACAGAATTCAAGGGCTTTCCTACGGCCTTGAGTTTACATTTCTTGACTACCGCTGCATGGATCTCATTGTAGATAAGGAAAGCATAGTCCAATGGTAGGTTGAAGAAGAGGCCGTACATTATCGTCATGATGTTGATGTTGTCCTGATCCATCGACCCTAGTTTGTAGGTGAGATCTCTGTTCAATATGGAAAATAACATATTCCACATTGGGGGAAAGAACTGCCTCTTGAAGTCGGAGGCGTTGCGTAGGTCATGATTGTAACCTAGCCTTTTGATGAAGCGGAGGATGTCGAAACTTGTGGGTGGCTCAGCGTATTGGTCAATGCCGAGTTCTTGGCGAGTGGGAATGCAAAGAACCTTGGAAACCTTTGTTCGGTAGATTTTTACCGACCACACCATGTCATTCGGAGCATCTATGTCTCCATGATTCCACGATTCTTGGGGATGAATTCACAAGTTTGCCAATACTATTGGACGTACTTGAGAGGTACGCCATTGTCGGTTAAGGTCAAGGCGGGTTGGAGGATGCAGTTTTGAAAAAATTCAATCATAATTGCAAACATGTCTTCAAACAGGTTAGTTCGAAGGTCAATAGCATGATTGTTTGGCTTTATTGGGAGGTACACCATTGCACGGCTGTCTGCGCCGGTTGATTGCACATGGCTGTCATTGTTGTTCGATTCGTGGGAGGCGGAAGAGGCCAATGCTGTTGAAGTTGCAGGTTTTGCTTTTTGCAGGTCGTCTTAAGTGTTTGCAGGTTTAGGAAGCATAAAGAAGAAATGGTTGAGGAAGAAGGTTATTTATAGGTGGAGAATGGGAAGCGATTTTGAAGAAATATTATATTAAAAAGGTTAATCATTATGGTGGGAGACGTTTGGCAAAATGGTGATTTGGCGGGGATCGTGTGTCGTCTTGACTGTACCATGCCATTAATATTGGAGGACACATGTCAATATGGGGAGGGTGGATGGGTAATGTGAAGGGGTTTATGGTGAACACGCTGTAGAATTGTCAGGCGTGTGTAAGATGACGTTTGGATTATTTGGAATAATTAAATAATTATTCCAAATAATATCTCTTGAATATCAATCCAAAAAAAAATTATATTTTAAAAATTCTATCTAATTGTAAGATAAATACTAATTATGAACTTTTTGGTCTTCTAAAAACTCATGTTGTACAATTTGTAGTCACAAAAGCTGCAATTTTGTATAATCTTTAAAAGGTTTTCATTTAAGATGAGTCTTTGGATTAAAATGATTTTGTCATGGAACCAGAGGCGCTCTGGTTGGTCATGACTCTTTAGATGGGGAACCAGAGGTCTCTGGTTGAGAGTGATGAATAAGTTCATCGATGAAATGTTGGGTTGTATGAATAATGAGCCTTGGATAGACAAACCAAAGGCTCTGGTTAAGCATGGACAGCCCATTATGTAGGACCAGAGGGGCTCTGGTTGAATATACATGTTTTATACACCATTTATATAACATTTTTGGTGTCTAGAGGCTCTGGATAGTAGAACCAAAGGTTCTGGGATGGAAAATGCATATTTATGCAGTGAAAATTCATGATGAATGAAAAGCTCCTCCTCAAATGATTCAAGGGGATGAGATTTTGAGTTTAAAACACCCCCTAGAAACAATAAAGAGGTTGATTTTGATGACCAGAGGCTCTAGTCTATACAACCAGAGGCTCTGGTTGTGAATGTTGATGAAAACTTATATGAAATGTGGCCAAGTATGTGAATGGATATGAAAATGAATGGGTCTTTGAGACCAGAGGGCTCTGGTTCCAAAGACAACAAATCCATAGGCTCTAGTCTTTAGAACCAGAGGCTATGGTTGCGAAGGCGATGCAAAGAAATATGAAATGTTGGTTAAGTGCATGAAAGTATGTGTTCAATGGATGGGCCTTTGAGACCAGAAGGTTCTGGTTCCAAAGACTTTGATTCCAGAGGATATGGTCTTTAGAACCAGAGGCTCTAGTTGTGAAAGGAGTACTTAGTGAAAAAGTTCACAAAGTATTGGCTTTGGACCAGAGGTCTCTGGTTCCAAAGGGTGATGGAATATGACTAGGTTACATGCATGAATGATTAGGGAAGTCCAAGTTTGAGACCAAAGAGGCTCTGGTCTCAAAAAATTGGCATCCAGAGGCTCTGGTCTATACAACCAGAGGCTCTGGTCTATACAACCAGAGGCTCTGGTTTGGAATGGAATATTTGGTGAAAAAATACCAAGTATTTTCTTTGGACCAGAGGTCTCTGGTTCCAAAGGCGATGAAAACTTTTATCCAAAATTTAATCAAGTGTTTCTAAATGGCCAGAGGCTCTGGTTTAGAGTACTTGGTTTTTATAGCCATTATAATATTTATCACTTATAGGCATAACCATGAGATATTGAGGATCTATGGTTTCAAACTAATGATTGCCTCTAAGTGGTGAGATTCAGCATACCCATCTTGCTAACTAGGAATAAAAATCTTTTCTCATCAAGAGCTTTTGTGAAAATGTCAGCAAGTTGAATCTCAGTGGGAACAAAGTACATCTTAATGTTACCTTTTTCAACATTGTTTTTCAGAAAGTGGTACCTTACATCGATGTGCTTGGTCTTGGAATGCTGTACAGGATTTGCAGAGATGGCTACAGCACTCTTGGTGTCGCAGCGGATTGGTATTTTTTTTAATATTGAAAGCCATAGTCCTTAAGCTGAGTTTTTATCCAGAGAACTTGTGAACAACAACTAGCAGCAGCAACATATTCTACATCTGCAGTAGAGGTTGAAACACAATTTTGTTTTCTGGATGTCCAACTTACCAGCTTGTCTCCCAAGAGTTGACAGCTTGCAGACGTACTCTTTCTATCAAGCTTGCAACCTGCATGATCTGCATCTGTATAGACTATTAGATCAAAGCCAGAGTTCTTAGGATACCAGAGACCCAATGAAGGGGTTCCCTGAAGATATCTAAAGATCCTCTTGACCGCACAGAGATGAGATTCTTTAGGATTGGATTGATACCTTGCACAAAGACATGTAGCAGACATAATGTCTGGTCTACTAGCAGTTAGATACAGGAGTGATCCAAACATGCCTCTGTACGTTGTTACATCCACAGATTTGCTTGATGGATCAGCAAATAACTTAGCTTCTGTAGCCATAGGTGTTCTCATCGATGATGAATTTTAGAGAGAGTATTTCTTCAGAAGGTCAGTCAGATACTTCAACTGATTGATGAAAATCCCTTCTGACGTTTGTTTTATTTGAAGACCAAGGAAGAAACTAAGTTCTCACATCATACTTATCTCAAATTTGCTTTTCATCAGCTCTGAGAATTTTTTTTGCAATGTTTTGCATTTGTAGAGCCAAATATGATGTCGTCCACATATATTTGTCCAAGTAGTATGTCACCTTTATGATTCTTGAGAAAGAGGGTTGTATCGATTGTACCTTTTTTGAATCCATTGTTGATGAGAAAGGTGGATAGAGTTTCATACCAGGCCCTGGGTGCTTGCTTCTGCCTATAGAGGGCTTTGTCCAGAAAGTAGACATACTCTGGATGTTTTGGATCTTCAAACCCAGGGGGCTGCTGCACGTATACTTCTTCTTGAAGTTTGCCATTGAGGAAGGCAGACTTGACATCCATCTGATAGACCTTAAAGCCTTTGTGTGCTGCATAGGCTAGGAATATCCTGATGGCTTCAAGTCTAGCTACGGGAACAAATGTCTCATCGTAGTCAATCCCTTCTTCCTGGAAGTAGGCCTTGGCTACAAGCCTGGCCTTGTTCCTTATGACTATGCCATCTTCGTTCTTCTTGTTTCTGAAGACCCATTTGGTTCCTATGGTCGTCTTCCCTATGAGTGACCACACCTTGTTTCTCTCAAACTAGAGTAGTTCTTCTTGCATCACGTCTATCCAATTTGGGTCTTGTAGGGCTTCAGAAATCTGCTTTGGTTATATCATGCTAAGAGAGTTGGCGAAGAGGCATTCATTGGCTGTTGCGGATAGATGTTGGATCACCAATGATTTGGTGATGTGGGTGGTCTTTTGTCCACTTGGTGCTTGAAACAGGATGCAGTTCTTCATCTCCAGACTGAGACTCTGGTTCTTGTTCTTGATTTGAAGACATAGAAGAGGTAGAAGGTGAAGTAACATGAGTTTCAGTATGAGTTGTACCTTTAGCATTGGAGACTTCATGTTTTTCATCGGTTTTGGAAGTGGATTTTGCAGTAGGTGCATGTCCAAAGATTACTTCTTCTTCGAAGATGCCTTCAAATAATTGAGCTAACTCTGATTCATTGGGTTTGCCAAGTGATGAATCAGATGCTCTCTGTTGAAGTTCGAGTCCTGAACTGTTGTGTCCAGAAGTCATTGGTGTGGAATCATCAAAAGACACATTGATGCTTTCTATAACATTTTTTGTCCTTTTGATGTAGACTCTGTAGGCCTTTGCGGTTTGAGAATATCCCAGAAAAATCCCTTCATCACCTTTCTTGTCGAACTTGCCAAGATATTCCCTATCATTGAGTACAAAGCATTTTCAACCAAAGACATGGAAATACTTAACATTTGGTCTTCTCTGATTGATTAGCTCATAGGGTGTCTTCTGGTGCCTCTTGTTGATGATGGACCGATTCTGGGTGAAGCATGCAGTAGAAATAGCTTCAGCCCAGAAGATGATGGGTAACTCCGATGAAGCAAGCATGGTCCTTGCTGCTTCTACGAGGGTTCTGTTCCTTCGCTCCACCGCTCCATTCGGTTGTGGGGTTCTAGCTGCTGAAAAGTTTTGTGAGATGCGTTCATTGATGAGGTATTCATCGATTCTGGAATTTTTGAATTCAGTTCCATTGTCGCTTCTATCTTTAATGAGTTTTCGTTGTAAAAGGACTTGGAGTATTTTCATCACCCCAAAGAGTAGGTCAGGAACATTTGATTTCTTCTTTACAAACTAAACCCAAGTGTATTTGGAGTATTCATCAACTAGTACCAATATGTACTTCTTTCTTGAGAGGCTTTGTGTAGATATGGGCCCACAGAGATCAATGTGGATCATGTGTTAAACCCAATAATTCATAAAGTGAAAAAGTAATGAAAAACAATAAGTGATGAAGAACCAGAAGACCGATGAAGACATCAAGGCAGAATTGGCTAAGTCTGGAGAACAACCAGAGGGCCGATGGACAACCAGGGATGCGATGGAAAGAGCATCTTCATCGCCCCTCTGGTCAACAACACT
>NW_020204156.1:0-2046 GCF_001531365.2 Cynara cardunculus var. scolymus
GGGGGTAAAAGTTGATCCAATGAAAATAGAAACAGTTGAAAAATGGGAAGCTCCAAAGACTCCGTCTAAAGTTCGTAGCTTTTTGGGTTTGGTAGGTTATTACCATAAGTTTATTCAGGACTTTTCAAAAATAGTTGTGCCATTAACCAAATTGACTCGAAAGAATGTCAAGTTTCAATGGGAAAAAGAACAACAAGAAGCCTTTAAATTATTAATAGATCATCTTTGTAGCGCACCGATATTGACTCTACCAGATGGATCCGAAGACTTTGTGGTATACAGTGATGCTTCAAAGTTAGGATTGGGATGTGTTCTAATGCAAAGAGGAAAAGTGATTTCTTATACGTCAAGACAATTGGAAGAGCATGAGAAACAATATCCAACTCATGACATGGAGTTAGCTGCAGTAGTATTTGCTCTGTAAATCTGGAGACACTATCTTCTGGGAACGAAATGTTAGATTTATACTAACCATAAAAGTCTACAACATTTGTTCAACCAGAAAGATTTAAATATGCGACAACGTCGGTGGATTGAGTTAGTTAATGATTATGATTGTGAGATTCTTTATCACCCAGGAAAAGCTAATGTGGTAGCTGATGCTTTGAGCAGAAAGGAAAAGAGTGGAACCATTAAAACTGTAGCATTGAGAATGAATTTGATTCCTGATATTCGTAAGGAAATTCAGAAGTGCCAACAAGAAGCTGTGAAAGAAGAAGTTGGTAAAACATAAAAGTTGGGTAAGATGATCTCAACCTTGGAACAGAATGATGAAGGACTAATGTGTTTTCAAGGGCGAATTTGGGTACCATATTTTGGAGATATTCGAAGTATGATATTAAATGAAAGCCATAAATCCCGATACTCTATCCATCTAGGAACCAATAAGATGTATGGAGATTTAAAACCTTTTTATTGGTGGCTAGGATTGAAAAGAGATATAGCTCAGTCTGTGGAACAGTGTCTGACATGTTTACAGGTCAAGATTGAACATCAGAAGCCTTATGGAAGCCTTCAATCTTTGGAAATACCTGTATGGAAATGGGATCACATCACCATTGATTTTGTTATGAAGTTACCACGAACTCCAAAGGGGTATGACGCAATTTGGGTAGTTGTGGATCGTTTGTCTAAATCTACTCATTTTCTACCAATAAGAGAGAAATACTCTTTAGAAAAGGTAGCGCAGATTTACAACAAAGAAATTGTTTCCAGACATGGTGTTCCCTTGTCTATTATCTCTGATAGAGATAGTCGATTTACTTCAAAGTTCTGGGGAGGATTACAGAAAGCCTTGGGATATGAAATCCGATTAAGTACAGCTTATCATCCGCAGACTGATGGACAGAGTGAAAGAACTATTCAAACTCTCGAAGATATGTTGAGAAGTTGTATTATTGATTTCAGGGGATCATGGGAAGATCACTTGCCATTAATAGAGTTTGCGTATAACAATAGTTACCATTTCAGTATCCAAGCAGCACCATATGAAGTGTTGTATGGACGCAAATGCCGAACGCCGTTATGTTGGAATGAAGTGGGTGAAAAACAACTTACAGGTCCTGAAATTGTCCAATAAACTTCTGAAAAAAATTGAAAAGATCCGTGAATCAAAACAGCACAAGATCGCCAGAAAAGTTATGCAGATAATCGTCGAAAGTCAATTGAGTTTGATATAGGTGATTTTGTAATGTTAAAAGTTTCACCATGGAAGGGTGTTATCAGATTTGGAAAGAAAGGAAAGCTCAGTCCAAGGTATGTGGGGCCGTTCAGATTATGTAAACGAATTGGGCCAGTAGCATATCAGTTATAGCTACCAGAAGAGCTGAGTCTAATTCACAACACTTTTCATGTGTCAAATCTGCGGAAATGTTTGGCTAATCCGAGTTTAGCTATACCGTTGCCAGAAATTCAATTAGACAGTAAGCTGGATTTTGTGGAAACACAAGAAGCTGTAATTGACCGAAAGATCAGGTTGTTGAGAAACAAAGAAATAAGTCTGGTGAAAATTCAGTGGAAGTTTCACAAAGGACCGGAAGCAACATG
>NW_020204156.1:10341-12568 GCF_001531365.2 Cynara cardunculus var. scolymus
AACTTTGAAGTAAACCGACTATCTCTATCAGAGACAATAGATAATGGAACGCCGTGTCTGGTAACAATTTCTTTGATATAAATCTGCGCTAGCTTTTCTAAGGAGTACTTTTCTCTTATTGGCAGGAAATGCGCAGATTTGGACAGACGATCAACAATTACCCAAATTACATCATATCCCCTTGGAGTTCGAGGTAATTTTATAATGAAATTTATGGTAATGTGATCCCATTTCCATACAGGTATCTCCAAAGATTGACACAAAAGAAAAGTTTGCACCAGAGTCAAATAACACCTTAGCACGTATTGAATTCAAAAGGAATGTACCTGTTACTACATCCGGTGATGCCTCTGCCTCGTTCTTAGTCATCTGGAAGGACCGTCCCCGTGCCTCTCCTTGCCCTCCTCTGTTCACAGTTGGCCTTCCTCGTGTACCCAACGCGTTACTCCCTATTGTTAACTGCGGAGTTCTTAACAAGGGACAATTCGGTCGAATATGATCCGGAGAATTGCAATTAAAACACCTTCGATTAGCTGGGCAATTTCTAGACAGATGACCTGCTTCGCCGCACTTATAACATTTCCTTGGATCCATCTTGCATTCACCCTAGTGAACCTGTCGACACTGTGAGCAGATTTTCTCACTGATCTTCTGCTCAAATCTGTTATCATATCTTACAGTTTTCGGTCTTCTAAAAGATGAAGGCCCCTCCCATTTTCTCTTCTCTACAACTTTTCCTTCTGGCTGTCGGTTCTTATTTCGTTCGGTCACTTCAGTCGCATCTACCGTTAATGAAAAGGTATTGGGGTTCATGGCAATTACAAACTCTCTAATTATGGGTTTCAAACCCCAAATATACCTTTCTATCTTCCTGGATTCTGATGAAACATAGTGCTCAGCAAATCGAGAGTATTCAATGAATTTCTTGGTATACTCTCGAACTGTTCCATTTCCTTATTCTAGCTTCAGGAAATCTTCTTCCATTTGTCATACAGCTGTCTTAGGGCAAAATTGTTCTTTATATCGATTCACAAATTCTGCCTAGGATAAAGTTTGTAAAACATCCGTCCTGGCTAATGATTCAACTTCCCACCAGAACAAAGCATTTGACTTTAATACAGAAATAGCAAATCGAACTTTATTTGTTTCCGGACATCGAATGGTGTTGAATATTGATTCCATTTCTTTAATCCAGCACACGGCTTTCACTGGATCTCTTTCTCCAGAAAATGTTGGTGGCTTGCATGCCAAAAACATTTTAATATCCCCATCCTTGTTGTGAGTAACTGGCATCAAGGGATGAACTTCTATTCTTTCTGTCTCTACACTGGCCGGAATTCCCATAATAGAAGTCAAAGTTTCCCGCAACTTTCCCATTTCTACAGCCAACATGTCCCTGGTTACATATTCAGGGTGTGGCACTGATCTTTCCTGAACATTCCCAGAGTGGGATTTTTCATGTTCAGGATGTACTTCAGTCCGACCCCTTCCCTGAGACTGACTTCTTCCTCTGTCTCGTCATCTTGTTCTTCCCTGTCCTCTATTTCCAGACGTGCTAGTCAGAAAATTAACAGGTGATTCTTCCCTTTCCTCAGATTCTGGATGAGCCATTCTTTCAGATCTTTGGGTTCGGCTAGACATCTGCAGGTTTTTGTGTTAATAATCACGTATTCACATTCCCAAATATAATGAAGTATTCAAGTTCAAATGTGTACCTGTAAATTCATAATTACAATGGCCAGATGTAATTAAAATTTACCTTACACACTGTTCTTTCAACCCATCATATTTATTTCCAATGGAGCTAACTATGTCCGGGACCCTTAACATGCAATATAATAGTTTAAGTCTAGGTATCATGTTGTTAAATACCTAAATCTCTTAAACTCGGGCTTTGATACCACTTTCTGTAACACCCCAAACCATAAATTGCATGTAACACATATTTCATACAAAAGAAATACATGATATTATCCCATTCAGGTACTTAGTACAAGAATCTATTATAACCAAATACAAGGTCCAAAAAAAAATTCAAATACATTTCTTGTACTAATCAATCAAAACTTACATCAAGACAGATCTTCTTGTAGAAAAGCATATAAAAAAATATTACATTTTCCCCTTCTCCTTACCGTCCGCATATTCTGCAACACATAGTTAAAATCACAAAATGAGGGTTAGACCGAAAGGTCTAGTGAGATACCCTATTATGATATTGCAGGGT
>NW_020204156.1:13158-16383 GCF_001531365.2 Cynara cardunculus var. scolymus
ACCCTTATCCCATGGTACACCACTCTTTGATATGCCACCCTTATCCCATGGTACACCTCTCCTTGATATGCCACCCTTATTTCCTCATCAAAACATTTCACAAAAATAATTTCAAATAGACCGCGGCCATTGAAATTATTATCAATCCAAAATCATTTATATCAAATCTCCATTTTATGATAAAATAACAATTTTATCAATCAAGCACAAGGCACAATACAAATCTGGTCAACATAGACTTGGTTGGACTTCATCTCCGGTCAAGTCTTAGCCGGTTTACCAAATCCGGACAACTCATCGCCCAAGGCTTGTCCGATTTAACACTTAGAAATAAATTCCATCTTTTGTCCGGATAAAAATTCCGGACAATACATCGTTCAAAGCATGACCGATTTAAAACTAAACCGCTTAACGGTTGATCGGTTCAGGGCTTAATCGCCCAACCCTTGCCCGATTTAAACTTAATTCGGTCAGCCTTTGTCCGGATAAAACCCTTAAGCAAAATAACTGATTTCTTTCCAACAATAAATAACATTCAAATAAAAACAGTAACAAGTTTTATGCAAAAAGGTTTAGAAATTACTTACCTTAACAAGTTTTTTGAAAACAACCTTCTTTAAATCAGATACTTGAAATCCTGTCACTCCCGCTATCCTTAAATCGTACAACTTTTAAAATAGGCAAGAAGAAGAGAATGGAGACTTCAACATCCTTTTATATCTTTCTAAAACTGGAAGGTCGGCAAAACAGCCCCCTTCCCATGCTAACCTACTTCATGCACATGCATACATCCACACACCATGCACTCTCATATAACATGCATGTATGCACATTTATATAAATAGATATAATTCTACATATACATATATAATTTTGCACACACAGACACACATCCAATCTCATACATGCATCCATATTATGCATATAATTTCACATACTAGCATGATCAAATATAACAATTTATCATCTTGTCACATAAACATTTTGTAACAAATAATCACGTATTTATTACCCCGGGTGATAACCAAGATCCAGTTATCACACCTAGTGACTTCTGTATCCGCCCAGGACCATCATGACTGGACCACCTTTCTTCTGGACTGGTACAGCTGCACGTCTTACGCTCTCTGGTGCGTGACTTATGCTACTCCAACGTCCAAGGCTAAACCAAATGCTACGGATACATGTTCACTTGACAACTTCATTTTCTTATAAATCTCTATTATATCTAAACAACTTTGATTTACACAAACAAGATATGATTTCATATTCTAAAATAATAATTCAATTATAGAAATACAAGGAGTACATGAACACATACTTACTCTTTCGAGCTTCATGGCTCTGATACCAATGTTGACAGGATCGATGAAAACAACGAGTAAGTATGTGTTATCTTAGTAAAAGTCCAAAATAGAATTCAATCATTAGAAAAAAGAATAGTTTTAACAAGAAAATGGATTCAAGAAAAAGAACATAAGTTAATAATATGTTAGATGGCCAATAAAATACAAATAAATGCTTGTCTAGATAATAAAATAAGAGTAGATTATCTTAAAAAAGAATGGAAAAAATTAAAAGTAGTTATATTACAAAACCAAATGAACAGTTGGTCAAAATCCTTGAACCTAATGAGGTTCTTGCTCACAAAGTCAGTTTTTCAAAACTCTTAGAAAACTACTTTTCCAAAAGATTCTCTCTACATAGGATGTAAACCTAGAGATTACTATGAAGCCATATTAGCAGATACTGGTTCTGTTAATATTACTCATATCAAGAATCCTCAACAACGTTGTTTTCATCGATCTTGTCAACATTGGTATCAGAGCCATGAAGCTCGAAAGAGTAAGTATGTGTTCATGTACTCCTTGTATTTCTATAACTGAATTATTATTTTAGAATATGAAATCATATCTTGTTTGTGTAAATCAAAGTTGTTTAGATATAATAGAGATTTATAAGGAAATGAAGTTGTCAACTGATCATGTATCCGTAGCGTTTGGTTTAGCCTGGCGTTGGTTTAGCCTTGAACGTTGGAGTAGCATAAGTCACGCACCAGAGAGCGTAAGACGTGCAGCCGTACCAGTCCAGAAGAAAGGTGGTCCAGTCATGGTGGTCCCGGGCGGATACAGAAGTCACTAGGTAACCAAATCTTCAAATAAATCTAAATTATCTCTATAACATACTTTTATTTTACAATTAAGATGATGAATTTATTTTCTAAAGAACATAATTCAAACAAATAAATCAATGAAGAACATGATCTTCATATGTGTAACATCCCCCATCCCCGTGGTTCAGAAACGGGGGGTGTCACTAACGGGACTTAATTCAAAGACACAAACATTGCAGAGTTACAAATAAACTCCAAACGTAGATTAACTTCTAAAACATGATTTACAATCCAAAATATTACATTCTAACAACTATTTATAAGCTTAGAATATTATACATCTACAAACGAGTTTACCAACTCCAAAAAAGTCAAACACTCAATCTCAAGTCTCGTTCCTTATCAGTATCACTTGGAACCTGCCGTGTCAGAAAACAAGAACACGGCTGAGCACGGGGCTCAGTGAATAGATTGTAATATAAACTTGAAATAATAATACGTAACATCGATAATAAAGCGGAAGACTTAAAAATCAATTAAACTGAATTCATAGAAAATCAAGACATTTTACAATTCTCATTTCAAAACATTATTTAAACACAATCCGTCAATTCCTGTAGTGTTCGTGGGGTGGCCAAACCACACTAACTATCGGGTCGGCGTGCGGGCACACACCCCGAGTCCCCCGTGAATTTAACCACGGTCACATGTGGGTAATCCTAGGATCCATCCATCCGCCCTGGAGCCAATAAAATCGGCCTAGTCCACAAGGTGGGTTCACGTAAGCCACTTTTGGGCCTAACCCTGTGGACCGAGTTCACCTACAGGACGCCATGACTTCAAAGCCGCCATAGAAGGCATCCCAAATAATGTGCCTATTAATTGGGTTGTTCTGAAAACCAATAAAATTAAACATGTGCCACTACCCGAATGCCGTTCATAAAAAGTCAACATTCCAAGTACTTCATGAAACTCGAAAGTACTTCAAAATATGACAATAAATTTAACAAAATTGAAAGATTCAAACATATAATTCAACGAACTAAAAATCAAGTGTTCACGATAAAGATTCAAGAGTTTACGATAAAGGTTCAAGAGTTTATATATATATA
>NW_020204157.1:0-1753 GCF_001531365.2 Cynara cardunculus var. scolymus
ACAGCAGAACTCAAGTCTACACTTTCAACCCTTCAGAGCTCTGTCCTTCAGAAAGAAGACCTTGCAGAGGCCTTTAGTGTACTCTCTCTCAACCCCTCCTCCATCCAGAAGCTCAAGTTAGAACTATCAGAGATGGCCGCCCAATTCTCTGCCGACTTCATCTCTGCGGGATACACGGATTACTTCTCTCTCAAAGACGAAATGAAGTAGATGTTTTCCTCTGTGGTGACATACGGTATTGATACCAAGTCCTCAAGGGCCAACATCAATCACCTAGCTACCCGCAGAGAGATTGATGCTATGGTTGAAGCTCTTGGTAATCTCGTGTGCAAGCATACAGACCAACTACTCAAAGAGGCCCGAGCCTCCAACACAACGATCAGAGACTGCACATCACAACTCGTGAAAGAGGGTGACCTCCTCAGAAGCGAAATCTACAAAAGCGTCTCCAAACTGAAATGGTCGACAGAGATCGACATTAATCACGCCTCTGATCTTGCAAATGAGGCAATTAAGAAGATGAAGAAGGCAGCCACCAAAATATTGAAGAGGTTGGAGAAGGCTCCCTGGACACATGCAAGGTAGAAGCCAAAAAGAACCATGACGATCAAGAAGGTGATGATCGTGATCATCATGAGGGAGAGAAGCAGGCTGAGAAGAAAGCACCAGAGCCAAAGAAGACTCTTGCCAGAGGCGTCAAGATTGTGGACTCTATAGCTGCCTTGTTCTCTAAAGGCAAGGAAAAGGCACAAGAGCCTAAAGGCAAAGGTAAAGGCAAAGCTGTAGAGTGACCATAGAAGGGGTCGTCGTCTAGTACAGAGATTCCACAGGCAATAAATGAAGAGGAATACAGAGACGACCCAGTGCTCCTTCAAGCTTTAAAGGCATCTCTGGCAGAGGCTCTAGCAAGGAAGGGCAGAGGCCCCATCCCTCATAGAGCAGGAGAAGACTCTTCATCACAATTCCCACAAGTCCAAGAAACGTCCACGGGTACGTTTGACGCTCTGCAAGGAACCATCAAACCCATCCTTGCAGAGGGGTCAACCCAGAGGCCGATTCTGGAAGAAGAGGAAGCCAAAGTGCCAGAGTCCGCCACGGTAGGAAGGGTTTCTGAAATATTCGAATCAATGAGCAAGATTCCAATGCCAATAGTCCGAACAGAGCCCATTACTACTTTGGAAGAAATTCAAGTGTGGAGGTACTCTCCAGCAGACACAGAGCCTCCCTATGATCCAGAGCTTACAGGGATCCCTTCTGCCGCCACCAAGTTCCAGTTCTCAAAGCTCACAAGGCCTCGTGAGCAAGTCTTCTCAGAGCACATGATCACTTCCCTAGAGACAATTTCTCCAATGACTATGCTAAAGAAGAAGGTGCTCTATGCTCAGTCTGTAGTAAGTAGGGAAGATGGCAACCTTTATACCTTCACAGACGCTGACCTCCACAACCTCTGTGTGTTTGATGTTATCTACATGCAAAAAATTCTCAACATCTACATGGAGAGGAGGTCAAGCTACTCAATATCGCTCAGAAGGCTGCTTAAGGTCATGCGTGCGCAAGTAAGATATTACAGCCAGAAGGACTTCGAGCTCGCGGTAAGGTTGGTCCAAAGAGATCTAAAGATCTCCCCTCCATACAGCAGGCCTGGTTGGATACTTATGTATCATCCAAAGTCCATTATTCACAACCCCACTTTTGGGTTTGTGTACTTGGATAAGGATGAAATCCTAAGGTTCTATGATCCAACAGAATCACA
>NW_020204157.1:2878-3779 GCF_001531365.2 Cynara cardunculus var. scolymus
GTGCTTCCATATTGTATTGTTAACATTTTCAATCAATTGAAAATCATTTGAAGCTACTCTCTCATTGTTCATCATTCATCATCTGTGTTCTTCATTGATTGATTACTCTGTTTGTTCTTATTGTTTCCGCTGCACTGTTAATATTTAAACATCATCCAGAGTATTTGATTAATATCCAAAACTGAGTTAATCGATCCTATCAGTCTTTGAGTTGTAGAGGAAGAGCTTTGAGAGTTACTTAGTCTTAGTTTTTCCTTTTCTCTTTTCTCAAGATCAAGAGAGGCAGTTTCATGCTCAGTTTCTAAATCAGAGAGGGCCCTTCTTCAGAATCTGATGTGAGAAGATCTTCATTAGTTATGAATGAACTTGAGATAATTTKATTTATGCTTGAAGGCTCTGTGACAAAACTTTTTTTAAAAAGAGACTCGTTTTCAGAAAGCTCTGGGAGATTAGAGTTAACATTTGTAGCTTCTGTGATGTGTTTTGGAAAAAATTCAAGAGCCTCTGAGGATAACTTTCTTTCAAGAGGACGAATTGTACACACAAAAGMACAATCTTTTTGGGTCTCTGGATGTCCAAACTTAAAAATTCTTATCTGAGTCTGTCTCATAAATTTCCTTGGAATGGAATCCTTCCTTTCAGAAGGTGAGAAAGAGTCAATATAGTCTTCAAAAGCTACATTCTCYATTATTAAAGGAGTTCTTGAGTCTGGAGCAACCAAAAGCCTTCGTCTTTTAAAAATGGACTTATTATATGGAATGTTACTTTTAAGATTCTTTGAAGATCTGAAGGTATTYTCAAGAGTTTTGTTAGATTTAAAACCTGGTTTGTTGTCAAATTCTAAGAAACCCAGACCTCTTCTCCCCATGTTAACTTTGATCTTTTTATAAACATTTTGAGC
>NW_020204157.1:4899-6166 GCF_001531365.2 Cynara cardunculus var. scolymus
CAAACTTTTCTTTTGAGGACTTTTCCAAATTCACAAAGTTTGTTTGTGCCTCTTCGAAAATTTTAAAAAATCTATTTCTTTCCTCTGTAAGAAAAGTGACTTATTTCTCACAAAAGAAAAGTTTTTTCTTTAACCTTGTAATGTTCCAAATGGCATGAATCAAGATTATCAATGATCTCTTTKTAYAGATCAATTGATTCAGAAGAGTGAGAAGTTGAAACCTCTTGGTCATTTGAGTCAGAAGAGTCGGAGTCAATCTTTGCCATATTACAGAAGATCTCATCCTCTGTGGCTGAGTCTTCTCATGCAAGAAGTCCCTTCTGATCATCTTCGTCTGAGGATTCATCAGTGACTAACTCACTAGTTTGAGCTAGCAGAGACTTCTGTTGATAGTACTCAGCCTTCTTTTTGTAGAAGGTTGCATCTCTTGGACCCTTTTGTGGAGCCTTAGGCCCTTTTGACCAACACTCAGTAGCAAAGTGGCCTGGCTTACCACATTTGAATAATCCTTCTTTTGTCTCTTCCTTCTTTTGCTCAACTATCTTCTGTGGAGGCTTCTGCTCCTCCTTTTCACTTCCATCAGATCTTCCACCTTCTGTGTAGTTTCTTCTGTTGAAACTTCTATACTCTTTCTTTTCACCACCCTTCCTATACTCTCTGGTGATTAATGCCAGAGTCTTCATCATTTCTTTCATTGTTACTTCTTCTTCAGAGCTCTCCTCACTCTCTGCAATCAGAATCCTCTTTTTTTTCTTCTCTTTTTCTTCCTTCTTTGATTCTCTCCCCTTACCAAAGCCACCATCTTATGCAACTAGAGCAAGAGGACCACCATAATTCTTCTTCATTTGAAGCACTTGAGACTCTTGACTTTTGAGTGAACCAAACAAGTCAGCCAAGGTCCATRCTTCTAAATCCAAGGTGGCCTTCATTGACATGGTCAAATGCATCCATTCATTTCCAAGACTTTTCAAGAACGTAGAGTTGTTGTCCTCTGTAGTTCTCACCACTCCATATCTCTTGCAATTGCTGATTAAGGTATTGAACCTGGAGTGTGTGTCTGATAGGGATTCACCCTCCTTAGCCTTGAAGCTATCATATTCATCAATACAAATGGCTCGGTTGTTCTTGAAAGTATTTTTCCCTCCTTCGATCTGTTTCTCCAATTCTGCCCAAATGTCCATAGACAGATGGCAGTGATCAATACATTTGAAAATATCATGAGGAATAGCCATGATTAACAGCCTTTTACATTTGCTTCCCAATTCAA
>NW_020204157.1:6906-11413 GCF_001531365.2 Cynara cardunculus var. scolymus
GGTCGTCCAAAGAAAGTCGATTAAGTCCTAGTCACGTGAGAAGCACATGCGGCTAATAACCTTTGAAAACTGTTAGAACAGAAACTTCACAGAAGACGAAAACCGCAGACCCTCTGTGAGCCATCTCAGAGGCTCTGCTGAAAATGACTTGCGTGTTCTTTTGATTAGAGGAATATTTTCCAGAACCTCTGTGAGACGCATCATAGGTTCTGCCACTCTTCACTTGTTCACTCATACGGCTTCTGTTGCTAATCCTCTGTTGTCTTCTGTGGAGTTAACCTTGTCAAGACTTGCAATATACTTTTTCTATACATTTACAAGATAGGAATAATGGAGCTAACACTCCCATTTATATAGAAATGGGTAGGCTAAAGACACAACAAACACATCAAAGAACAAACAAATGAGCGTTGAACACGTGGCCTAGTATCTTCACTTCAATCTTCAAACTTGAGAAGTAATTCTAGAGAAATTGGTTAAGTATCTAACTGTAGACAGTGTATTTGGAGTTAATCTTCGAAATTTATACACAAACTAGCCGAACTCTGAAGTCTTTCACACTTAGACTTTTTCTCCACTTCAGGACTCTGGAAACACTAACTCAAGACTTGATGTCGAACTCCAGATCCATTAACTTAAAGTTAAGTTTGATCTCTAAATTAACTCTGATTGCAAATGTTCAGATTTTTAACAGTTAGAGAATTTCTTCAAATTTTAAACCGACTTCATATTCTCACACTCTTAAAAACCGACTCCCCACTTATCAATACATTTTTTAAATTTATGCTTATGTTGATCGTTCTTTGAAAAGTATGTCTAGGTTATTGCTCTTTTGAATAACTATGCCTATTATTCATTGGAAGAAATATGCCCCTTGATGTGCTCAGTCTTGCGATTATTTCAAAATCTATGCTCCACATAAAGTTAGCTACTTTTTACACAACTTTAGTCACCCAACAAGTTGGAGGAGCCTCTATTTGGCTCTAATATCTTTGATTTCAACACTTTTCACTCCTATTCAACACTAGATATGATAACAAACTTAAGTAGGCATAATTTAGGGATAAAATGACATAAATACGAGAATTTTGTTGATAAAATATGTGTGAATTCTCGACCATCATAGATCCATAAAAATTTGGAACTAGAAGCACAAAATTAATCAGCATAATATAAAATAAAACAAAAATTAAGTATAAGAAATATGATTTCATTTTGAATGACAAACAAGTGGTTTTTTACAACATCCGAAATGAGATATAAGAGAAAGTAAAAATAATTTAAACTTCCAATATATAAATATAAGATGCAATGGCTAATACCAATAGGCTATAATCACTTCTTGAGAGGTCACACAAGAATAAAACAGTTGCTCATTTAAAACCACCAAAAACAATTACTACACCGACCCGATATAGTGGACTCTTCGATAATAAATTTGTCCCTCTGAACAAGGGGTGTAATGATATTAGTCGATCTTGAATATCAATATACTTGACTCCAACTTGATAGTCATTTCTCATGTTCAAGCTCAATTTGAAAACTCGCATGAATTTAAAATCCAAACTTAACTCGAAACCGATAGCAATTTTCTAACTCGAACTCGATAGAAATTTTCTAAACGCGAACTTATTTGAAGCCCAAATTCGTTTAAAGCTTTAATTGAACTCAAATTTGTTAAAAGCTCGAATCTAGCTCAAATTCAAACTCGAACGTAGAAGTAGTTTAATATAATATATAAACATTATTATATCCAGAAATAGACGAACTTAAACCCGTTTCAAAGTTCTCACATAGATAGGCATCCCTTCCAAGTGAGATAGATATCCATTTATAATCACAGGGCGGTGCGGGCGCACGCCCAGGGCCCAAAAGTATCAAGGGCACAAAAATTTCCCTTAAAATACAATAGTAGTCTAAAAGAGTAATAAATTAAAGAAACCCAAAAAATGGTAGCATATTATTAGAGGCATAAAAAAATTAGTAGATAATAAGAGCCCAAAAACATATCAACTAATTACATTAGAGAAGAAAATAAAAAAAATTAATTGATCATTCATTATATGTTATAAAAAAAAATAGGAACGAGTAGGAAATAAGAAGTCTTTTAACGTTAACCCATTAAATAGGGACATATAGAGAATAACACTATGACACGGTTTAACAAGTCCATGGCGCATTTATCACCGAATTTGACAACACAACAACAACTATTAAATCGTAGGGGGCGATGGAACATTCTAGGGATTATAGGCCAGGGTTTCAGGAAGAATCTTGTAATCTTTACTGACGAATAATGTCAGAGACGACTTATGTTAGCTCTCATTTCATTCAAATGTAAAAGTATTGAAAAAGTAATTTCTGCAAGTGTCGACAGAAGATGTCTACCACAGAAGATCACAGAGGACCATAAACAGAAGTTCAACGTACAAGTCAAAAGACGACAGAACCTCTGCAGTCTATCAGAGAGGTTCTGGAAGAAGATCCTCAAGAAGCAAGGGCTTTCAAGTTACATCCAGCAGAGCCTCTAAGATGACTCACAGAGGGTCTGCAACAATATCTTCTGTGGTATAGTTCTTTGCTGTTTTACTTAGGTTAGTTAGCTACTCATGCTTCTCACGTGACTACTTTTGTAATCCGCGTTATTTGGATGGGCCTGGATCGTTTCACACGTCTAGGTCATGTCACACAAGCGGTTAGGAAATAGTATAAATARTAGCTTCTTCCTTTGTAATMAGCRYCGCTTCCAAGATTDTAATYGTCTAAATTTCAATTCAATTGAAATACATTTGAAGCCTTTCTCGTGTGTTCTTATTATTCATTGTCTGCTTGTTCTTCATTGTTCTTGATTCAATGCTCTATTTGATTCTTACTTTGTTTTCGCTGCACTGTGTTTGTCATATAGATCATTTAGAGTATTGGGTTAATATAAGAATTGAGTTAATCGATCCTATCAATTGGTATCAGAGCAGGAATCGAATTCTAATTCGATTTATTCTGTTCTTGATATTAATCTTCATTTGCTCAAGAACACAAGTCTTCTTTCTCAGGTTTTCTGTTTTTCACTGTTTCATCAGTTTCTTCATTTTCATATTGTTCTTCTTCTCTCAATGGCAAATCTAGCCAACAATTCCTTTATGAGCACTGGTTCACAATCGAAACCTCCCACGCTTATACGTGAGGAGTACCCACAGTGGAAAGTACGTATGGTAAACTTTTTAGAAGGTATTCATCCACGGATCTGTGAATTTCTTTACAATCCTCCATATGTTCCCATGAACCTAATTCCTAGAGTTCCAGCAACTGGAAGAACACCAAAAATTTTAGAGCACTATGAACCACGTACTGAAGCAAACTAGAGCGATGAGGACAAGATTATCGTCGAGTTGGGAAGCAAATGCAAACGTTTGTTGATTATGGCTATTCCTAATGACATCTTTAAGTGTATTGATCATTCTCAACTGTCCATGGAGATCTGGGCAGAACTGGAGAAGCTAATTTAAGGTGGAAGGAAAACGCTTAAAAACAATCATTCAATCTGCATCAACGAGTATTATAGCTTTAAGGCAAAATATGGTGAGTCTCTGTCGGATACTTACTCGAGACTAAACACTTTAATCAGCAATTGTAAGAGGTATGGCATCCCAAGAACGGCAGAGGAGAATAACTCATTATTCTTGAAAAGCCTTGGGGCTGAATGGATGAATATCACAATGTCCATGAAGGCCATCCTGGATCTGGAAACATGGACTTTAGCAGACTTGTTTGGATCTCTCAAGAGCCAAGAGTCCCAAGTTATGCAAATGAAGAGAAACTTTGGTGGCCTTCTGGCTCTAGTTGCTGAAGACGGATGCTCTGGGAAGGGAAAGGAAGGACAGAAGGAAGAGGAGAAGAAGAAGAAGAAGAAGGTTCTGATTGCAGAKAGTGATGAAAGTTCTGAGGAAGAAGTCTCCATGAAGGAGATGATGAAGACACTTGCCTTGATCACGARAGAGTTTAGGAAGGGTGGAGAAAGAAAAGAGTTCAAGAGTTTCAAACGAAGAAACTTTACAGAACGAGAGAGATCAGAACGAAGAGAGAGRGAACAGAAGCCCTCACAGAGGATTGAGGAGTAGAGGAAGGAAGAGCCAAGAGATGGCTGCTTCAAGTGTGGAAAACCAGGCCACTTTGCAGCAGATTGCTGGTCGAAAGGACAAAGGGCACCGCAGAGGGGTCCAAAAGATGCAGCCTTCTACAAGAAGAAGGCTGAATACTATCAGCAGAAGTCCTTGCTAGCTCAATCAAGTGAGCTAGTAACAGACGAGTCCTCTGACGATGACGAACAGAAGGGTCTTCTCGTATGGGAAGATTCGGACACAGAGGATGAGCTTTTCTGCAGGATGGCGGACATCGAGTTAGACTCCTCTGACAGGAACAACCGAGAGGTATCTACTTCCTCCTCTTCTAATTCTTTTGAGTTTTTCACAGAGATCATGGACAATCTCGATATATGTCATTCGGAGCATTA
>NW_020204157.1:12103-13367 GCF_001531365.2 Cynara cardunculus var. scolymus
GAAGACTATATTGATTCCTTCTCACCTTCTGCAAAGAAGGATTTCATTCCAAGGAAATTCATGAGACAGTATCAGATAGGAATTTTCAAGTTTGGTCAACCAGAATCTCAAGAAAACTGTTCTTTTGGTCAGCCTCTTGAACGAAAATTGTCCGCAGAGGCTCTGGAATTCTTGCCCTCTTTTATCACAGAGCCCTCTGTAAATGAGTCTCTCTTAGAAAACGTTTTTAACTCTAAGCTCTCTGGAAAGGCTACGTCTAAGCATGAAGATGCCTCAGATCTTAAAGCAAGTCCTACACAAGTTGTAGAGACTGCTATTGATCCTGAGAAAGGTAAGAAAGAAACTCCAAAGCAAAGTAATTCTCAAAGCTCTATCTCCTCAACACAGAAGCCTACTTATACTTGGAAGCCAAAGGAAAAATGGCCTCTGTCTAACAAAGCTTCTGTTTCAGTAAATGCAGGTAAACCAAAGGAGGGACAAATACATAAGTTTTTTAAAAGGCATTTCAAAAAGGAGCCTAGAATAGGAAAGGAGTCTTGTAATAAGAAGCCCGTACCTAGGAAGGGCTCTAAAATCAAAAACTCTGTACTCTTCTTTGAGAAATTTAATAAAAAGTTTATGCAAGTTTCTTGTGATGTCTCCTTTTGTAAATGTTTCGATATCATGCATACTCTTTCCACACACCTTCACAACTCTTCATGTTTAGTCTCTCATCCTAAGCGTCAAAGCTCTGGGGTGAATAAGAGACACTCTGGCAATTCTTCCAAGAAATGTAAGGCCAAACCAAAGGATGTTACGATATACCTTAAGCATTCTAATTCTAAAGGACCCAATTGGAAGTGGGTACCTAAATTAAACGTTGTATGATCGCATAATCCATAACATGTCACCTGGGTTGTCGACTCAGGGTGCTCGTGGCACATGACTGGTACATTAGAGCTTTTATCTTCGTATTTAAAACAAGAAGGAGGCTCTGTAGCCTTTGGTGGAAACCAGAAGGGGAAGATTAAGGGCTATGGAATGATAGTGAAGGGTGAGATCAAAATGAACCAACTTTCATACGTGGATGAACCTCATAAGTGTTAGCGAACTCTGTGACAATGGTCTGGATGTACTTTTCAAGGTCAAACATTACATCGTGTACAAGGAAGATACTTTGATAGAGGTGATGAGAGTCAACAGAAGATGAGATATCTACCTTCTATGCTTTGACTCTTTAGAAGGCAAAGAAGAAGTCAGTCTAGTGTCCTCTGTGAAGAACGAA
>NW_020204157.1:14337-15364 GCF_001531365.2 Cynara cardunculus var. scolymus
AAACATCCAGAGCAAGTCCTTCCACAACACCTCTCACAGAGGAAGCTCCCCTCCCTTCATCCTCTGTGACCTCTTTCCAAGAAGCGTCTCCACCAGAAGCTGCTCCAATAAATGAAAGTCCTCCAATCTCATCCTCCAATGAAGCTCAAGAACCTAATCAAGACTCTGCATCTCCACCTCATCTTCAAATTGAATAAGAAACTGTGCTCTCTGTTCCACCACAACATGTTAAAAAGTGGACCCAAAGCCATCCCCAATCTCAAATCATAGGAGAACTTCTGCGGGTGTAAGGACGCGAGCAATAGCGAATTTTTGCTTATTTACTTGTTATGTAAGCGAAATTGAAACCAAAATAGTTGCAAAGGCTCTGACAGACACCTTCTGGGTTGATGCTATGCAAGACGAGTTAGTTCAATTTGACAGAAATCAGGTTTGGACACTCGTACCTCTGCCAGCTGGGAAACTTGCTATTGGCACCAAGTGGGTTTTCCGCAACAAGAAGGATGAGCAAGGGGTGGTGGTAAGGAACAAAGCAAGGCTAGTTACCAAAGAGTATTGCCAGGAAGAAGGCATTGACTATGAAGAAACCTTTGCTCCTGTGGCAAGACTGGAAGCTATTCGTATCTTTCTAGCTTTTGCAGCTCACAGAGGGTTCAARGTATTCCAAATGGATGTCAAATCAGMCTTTCTAAATGGTAAGCTCAAAGAGGAGGTATATGTCAGGCAACCCCCAGGGTTGGAGAGTGATAATTATCCTAACCACTTCTACTTCTTAGACAAGGCTCTATACGGTCTCAAGCAGGCTCCCAGAGCATGGTATGATCGCTTATCATACTTTCTTACTTCCAATGGGTTTCATAGAGATATGATAGATATTACTTTATTTTTATCGAAAAATGAATGATGATATCTTGCTCRTGYAAATTTATGTTGACGACATTATCTTTGGTGCAACTAACGTCTTAATGTGCAAAGAATTTGAGGTCTTGATGCAGAATGAATTTGAAATGAGCATGATGGGAGAGCT
>NW_020204158.1:0-11425 GCF_001531365.2 Cynara cardunculus var. scolymus
TTCCTCATTCATTGTCCACCCACGACGATCGGCCATTTTTTTATAAATCTATAAAACAATACCAAATACCAAAACAAGATTACATAACGAAGACAATACCAAAACCAAAACAAGATTTCATTACGAAGACAATACCAGATACCAAAACAAATATAATTCTGTTACAAACAATACAAATATAATTCCATTACAAAGAAGACAAATATAATTCTGTTACAAACACACCAATCCGTACCTATTTCAATTACGGTTTAACATCCAAGATTCAAACATCTCTTCAGCTAAATCATCTCTCCACTGAGACCACTYGTCACTTGCTTCAACGACATCAATGGACTCTGATGGTAAAGAGTGGTCTTCCCCAATAGGCATATCTTTAATAGTGATTGTTGAATTTTCATGAGGATCAATGGTCATGTATGTTCTAATAAAATTATGCAGCATGGCACACGCTAAAATCATTCGCCCTTGATATCTTATTGGATAGAAAGAAGGACTTCGTAAAAAAAGCCCAACGTTTCTTCATGATGCCAAAACATCTTCCAATAATATTTCTAGCATGTGAGTGCTTCGTATTAAAGTATTCCTCCTTATTAGTTGGTGCACGACTAGCATCTTCCTATTCTGGTAAATGATACCTAGTGCCCCTATATGGTGCCAAAAAACCTTCACCATTGATATATATTGCATCCGCCAAATAATAATTATTGGGTGTGACTTTCAATCCATTTTTTCTAGTAACTGCATCTTGTAGAACTCTAGAGTCGATAGCTGAACCTTCCCAATCGGCAAAAACGCAGACAAATTTTAGATCACAAGTGCACACACCTAATACTTTGGTCGCAATATGTCCCTTTCTTGTTCGATATCTTGGTTTATCAGACTTTGGTACAGTTACTTCAATATAAGTTCCATTGATTGCTCCTAGACAACCCTATACACAAAAGGTAAATAGGTTTTAGCTAAAGGATAAATGTTATATTATGTACTGTATAAAGATTGTTATAATAAGTACCTTAACCATTTCCATCCTAAATCCGGACAACCATCTTCTATAGGAGTTGGTTTGACAAGCAACACGTCTTCCAAATGCAATATAGCACGTAATACTCGATGAACATACCGACTTATTGTTTCCACCGACCTATAGAACCTAACTTGGATAGTCCAATTCTTAGTGTGGTGTGCTAATATGTTTATAAATATAGCAACTTGCTCCTCGATTGTCATATTACCATCATCTATTAATCCACCACGAGTTTTAAGCAAATTACACAAAACTGCAAAAGCATTTCAATCCATTCGCAACTCATTTATACAATTTATGTCACTTTCTCGTGTAATACGTTGTATTTCGGTTGATCTAATCTAAAGTCTAGTGAAAGTTCTTTGACCCAAAGTTTCTCTTTCACTATTTCTATTCTCCAATTCAATTAACCAAAGTGTAAGTGAAAACAAATAAATGAGCATTTGAATATAAATATTCCATATGTTAACGAGTACAACCAAGTGATTATGGTCCATCACTACAAAAGGCACAAAACAAAGTAAAAAACAATAGTGAAAACAATGACCCAAGATACATTTAACAATGACCCATTATAGAATTATAAACCATTATAACTTTAGTACACTTTTATATAAAAGCACTCTTATTAAAAAAGATGTGTTCATGGCATGCTTGTACAAACGTTTGTCGGTGATATTAATAATATCAAAGCATTGTAGTGGCCAACATTGCATAGATTAATTACAATCCCCCCCCCCTCCATTTCAACTAATATAAAAAAAAGCTTGAATTTTGGGACAATTTCCAAGAATCCTTGATAAAGTTACCAGAAATTGCTTCCTGGCATTCTAGACTACATGATGTCATGTAGTGATACAGAATGAGCTCCATGAGAAGAAGGAAGTGAAAGCACAACCAGTGAAACAGAAGAAATCTTGGGCCCATAAATCAAATTTTACAGGTGACAAATCCACATAACGTAACAAACTTTCAAAAATCCACATAAAACCCAACTAGAGCTTCTTTCTATAGGTAATAGGTCCACATAAAACCCATTTCTCATTTTATATTGCTTACTTTGTAAATACTGTTGATCCTATCTTTCAGTGATTTGAGGATAATCTCTTTTACCTTATACGAAGTATTTATGTTTCTGTCTTTCAGTTCCAGCGATCATCACTGAGTCTATTTAGTGATAACTGAGAACATGTAATGTAAATCTATCAGCAACAGCAATACTTCAAGAAGACAAAAGTCACATCAAAGAACCTTCAGCGAAAGTTGAAGACTAAAACTAAAGATTAGAGACTGGCGAGTTCGTGATCTGAAGCGGTATTCAGTAATTACAACCTGGTCCACATATGTTGTGAAGACTGCCCAAGCCTCAGCGAATGCTGAAGAGATCTTCAGGTTATTCCAGCATTTAGTGATCAAAAGAAGCTTGTTGAGCACGATTGTTTTTGTCTTGCCCTTACACACACAAAGGATAAACCCATACCCTTTATAGAGCATAGTACGGTACGGAGCCGATTAGTTGACTCTACTATCCACCAACTCCATGAAAGGATGTCTGCTCATGAATAGGCTTTTGTACTATTCACTGTAGCAAAGGACAAGTCTTTCTCTAAAGGCTTGACACATGTTCAAACCTTACTGCATTGCATTAAATGTACATTTAATGCAATGGGTATAAATAGATGTGTTCTATCTCCATAAAGAGATACTCTAAGACTCTTGAACCCTAACTCTTACGTTCATACATAAAAGAAGACACATCTAAATAACACAATACCCTTATCTTCAAAAGCAAGTTAGATTCCCTTTTATGTATTCGAAATAGTTCTTACCGAGAAAAAAACTTACTTTCTTCTAAGTCTTAATAGCAAATCATTTCTCTTAGCTAAGAACTATAACTTAGATTGTTTAGATAGGTTATCTTTACCTTATCTTTCCGCGAACAATCTTGTAAGATCTGTATTGATCCTTCTTTATCAATAAATATTTTAAATTTTAAAAGTTTACTGTGTTTGTATTCATCCCCCCCCCCCCTTCTACAAACTGTTATACACATCTTGTAGACCCTAACGGAACCAACAAGTGGTATCAGAGTAGTGCAATTCTATTCTTGTTGTTTAGTTGTTTTTCTGCATTATATTATCTCTTTTTTTAGATAATATTACTGCTTTCTAATGGCTTTATAAAACACAAACACACACTTTCATGACAATAGCCCTCTTGCCAAACCACCCCGTTTTATCCGAGACAATTTTAGTCTTTGGAAAATTGGATGTCCCTCTTTCTAGAAGGTGTGGATCCTGAAATTCTACACTACATAGAAAATGGACCATATGTTCCATACGCTATTTTTTCGGCTATTCCTGTAACAACTATGACTGTCGTGATTCCTGAACGGCAGATTCCAAAGCTCCCTCATCAATGGAGCGATGAAGACAAGAAGAAAATAACTATAGACACTCGTGCTATGTCTATAATAGTTACGTCTCTTTCTGATGATGTTTATCATTCTGTTATGAAACTCAGAACCTCGAAAGCCATGTGGGATACTTTATGTGTTCAATATGAAGGAACCACTCAGGTTCAAGAGTCAAGGAAGATTAATTTAGTAAGACAATGCGAAAGCTTTCTCTATGGAAAGACTGAAACATTGTCTGAAGTACATCAATGTTTTAGTTGTCTTCTTATCGACCTAAGGACTGTAGGTAGAGAATAATCCAATTCTGAAATTTTAACGAAGTTTCTGGAATGTTTGCCCGAGTCTGGTGATACTTATGCCATGTGTCTCAAGATGTCCAATGACATGTCCTCTCTCTCTCAGCACTCTTTATGGGATACTACTTAATCATGAGCAGTTTTGACAGCTGAAAGGAATATAATCAAGGATTCTAGAGAAATGAAGAGCTCTCCGTTAGCTTTAATCTCTGAAGATGCTTCAACTAAACTCCCATCTTCTTCTTCTTCTTCTCTTCCTCCTGTTGTTATCACCGAATTAGATTCTACTAACTCTGAGGATTTATCAGAATCTGATCTTGTTGATTTTGATGAATCATTGGCGTTATTGACTAAATCTTTTAGGAGATTCACTAGAAAAAGTAACTTCCGCAGATCTACTTCGCTAACCATCAAGGAAAAGCCAAAGTCTGATAACATAGAAAAGGCTTCAACGATCTGCTACAACTGTCATTGCAAGGGTCACTTTCCTGGTGAATGCAGGTCTAAGAAGGGTATGACGCCATATTCAAAAACCCCATCCTCCTTCAGATCTAAGGATGACAAATACCTGAAACTGAAGGAAAAGTACAAGAAGATGAAGAACTTCCAGCGAAAGGCCAAAGATCTTGTCACTGAAGAGCACGATTGGGCTGATTCATCTGATGAATTATCATCTAATAAGGAAGACATGGCTTATCTTTGCTTAATGGCCAAGGATGTCAAAGAATAAGCTTCAGAGACATCAACTTCTCATGATCCTTCATCATCCTCACCTGCTTAGGTATGTCTCCTGAATGAACCCTCTTTTTTTTCTTCTTTTAGCCTATCAGTGTTAGACACGTTGACGATGGATCTTTACAATGCCCTGAATGGCAAGTCTAAAGCAGAAATGCTTAATCTTGATCTTCAAGAACAGTTGAAGATTTGTCATTCAAAGATCAAAGAGTTGACTGAGATCGAAGAAGATCTTAAAGATCACGTCATTGTGAACCAAACCATCACTGTCGAACGCGAACATGCTATAGTTGAGTGTGAGCAAGCAATTGTTGAACACAGAGCTGAGAAGGATACCACAGAAGAATGGTACCTCTGTCAAGGCCTTATAGATCATTAACGCTCAGATCCTTGCCAAGATAAAGGTTGGTCTAGGATTTTCCTATGGAAGACAGTGTCACTGACAGGTCCATGCTCAAGTTTGGCACCTTTGTCTCTTCTATTCCTAACACTTCTTTCTCTCAGTCTTCTTTAACAGAGAGTCATATTGATGGAACTTCTTTGAGTTCAGGTAGCAAAGACAAAGGTAAATCCATTGTCAAAACAGCTCTTCCCAAGAAGGGTAACAAGTCAAATAGATCTAAATCTATTCCTTCAGCTTGTAACCTTCTTCTTCTTCAGGTACCAAGAAATTTGAGCCCTCTCAGAAATCTAAGTCTTGGCTCAAGGTGATTGCTTCACCTAAGGACTCCAAATATTCTAAAGTTACTCCAAGAACTAATGAGAAGAGAATTCTTGGAGCTGGTCTCTTCAAATCTGGTACTTCTTAGCCCTAAAGCTACCTTCAGCTATAGGAAGTGTAAGCACTGTGGTGAAACTACACACATTGCCGGTAAGTGTCCTTCTAACGCCAAGGTTGGTCCACCAGCCAATGGCAAGAAAGTAGCTAAGGCTGAGAAATCAACCAAAGCAAAATCATTCACTAAAGCTGCTAAAGCAACCAAGGTGAAGAAAACCATTGGAGCCTCCTCTACAGGCTCAGTGAAGACAACTACCGATGCTAAGCCTGTAGTATCAGGTGTTGTAGTTCCCACCACTGAAGCCTCTTCGTCAGGTTCAGTGAAGACACCCACTGACTATATCTCTATAGCGTCAGAGATTGTTCTTATTTCCACTAAAACCTTTCAAGGTTCAGTAAAGCCATCTGCTGACGCTGATTCTTCAGTTTTAGTAGATGAAGCCTCTAATATTACTGGACCCAAATAGATGGGTACCAAAAGAATTTTTAAACTATTCCCTTGTGTAGGAAGTCAAAGGCATATGGTATCTCGATAGTGGATGCTCAAGGCACATGACCGAAGACAAATCCCTGCTCATTGACTACAAGGAATAAAGAGGACCTTCCGTGACCTTTGGAGGTAATGGAAAAAGATATACCAGAGGTTTTGGTATATTAACCAATGGCAAAACCACATTCTGGCGTGTTGCATACGTTGATGAACTGAAGCACAACCTCCTCAGCATCAGTCAGCTGTGTGATAAAGACTACACAGTGAAGTTCTTTAAGAATTCATGCTATGTCTATGACAAGGATGATAAGGTTTTGTTGTTCGGTTCTCATCTAGAGAATGTCTACATCATCAATATGGATTCTTCTCTCACTGAGAATAACGATTTCTTCTCTAAAGCTTCGTCAGATATCAACAGGCTATGGCACAAATGGCTTTCTCATCCTAACTTCAAGACACTCAGCGAGTTGTCTAAAATGATCTTGTCACTGGACTTCCTCAACACTCCTTTGCAAAGGAATCTCTTTGCTCAGCATGTGAAAAAGGAAAACAAACGAGAGCTAGTTTTAAGTCAAAGCAAATCTCTTCAGAGACATCACCTCTTCAGCTACTACACATGGATCTTTTTGGTCCTGTGAACGTGAAATCTATTGCTCGAAAGAAGTACACACTCGTCATTGTACACTTGGGTCTTCTTTCTCAGATCCAAAAGTGAAGCACCTGAAGACATCATATTGTTCATTAAGAAAATAGAAGTACTTAACAATATTAAAATATGGTCTATTAGAAATGACCATGGTACTAAATTCAAAAACAGTAATATGGATAACTTCTTTGAGGACAAGGATATTTCTCACAACTTTTCTTCAGTGAGAACCACATAGCAAAATGGAGTCGCTGAAAGGAGAAATCGAACAATCATTGAGGCTGCTCGATCAATGCTCAGTGAGTCCCATCTCCCTATCAATTTATGGGCTGAAGCTATCAATACTACTTGTTTCTCTCAAAATTGGTCGCTGATCGTTAAGAGATTCAAGAAGACAGCTTATGAACGTTTCCATGGTAGAACGCCCTCTATTAGCTTTCTACATATCTTTGGTTACACGTGTTATACTTTCAACAATCATGATCCACTAGGAAAGTTCGATCCCAAAGCTGATGAAGGAATCTTTCTTGGATATTCTTTAGTGTCCAAAGCCTTCAGAGTATTCAACAAACACCGACAAACGATAGAAGAAACTATTCATGTCACATTTGATGAATCTCAATCAGCTAATTCAAAACCCATCTTAAATGATGAAGATGAATTAGAAAACTGGATGTTCTCTCATTATGGACAACTTGAAGCTTCCTTCAGCGTTCCTCTCAACACTGAAGCCCCAGAAGCTGAAGATGAACCATTAATCATTCCAGTTGCAGCTAGTCACACCAACGCATCTTCTTTAGAGATCGTTGTTGTGCCCATTAGTTGTGTTGCTCCTTCTACTTCAAACACTGAACAATCAGTGAATGAAATGCCTTCAGCAACTGAATCTATTTCAATCGCTGAATCTGAGGCTCCGTTAGCAATTGTTCCAATCGCTGAAGACACTGCAGTTGAAGCCTCATCCACTGTTCCTGAACTTCTCTACTCAGATGATAATCCCCTACTAGCTCAACGATGGAGTAAAGATCATCCAATTCATCGAATTCTTGGTGATCCAGGTGCAGGTATTCAGACTCGTCGTGGTCTAGGTAATATCTGTCTCTTTGTCAAATTTCTTTCTTTAGTTGAACCCAAGAAGATCAGTGATGCTATCTCATACCCTAGTTGAGTCATTGCCATGCAAGAGGAGCTCATTGAGTTTGATAGGAACAAAGTCTGGTACCTTGTCCCACGTCCATCAGACAAGACATATAGGCACCAAATGGGTCTATCGCAACAAGTTTGATGAAGAAGGTGTGGTAACCCGTAACAAGGCTCGTCTTGTTGCTCAGGGTTATATACAAGAAGAAGGGATCGATTATGACAAAACCTTCGCACCAATGGCTAGACTTGAAGCAATTCGACTCTTTCTAGCCTTTGCTGCCCATAGAGACTTCAAAGTCTACCAAATAGATGTAAAGAGCGTTTTCCTTAATGGAAAACTTCAAGAGTAAGTTTATATTGAACAACCTTCAGGGTTTCTTGACCCTAAGTATCCAAACCATGTCTATTGATTGGATAAAGCTCTTTATGGGTTGAAACAGGCTCCACGTGCTTGGTATGATGCCCTTTCCTCGTTTCTCATCTCTGAGAAATTTGTTTGTGGAAAGATTGACCAAACCTTATTTCTTAAGAAAGTTAAAGGTMATATCATTCTAGTCCAAATTTATGTCGATTATATTATTTTTGGCTCCACTAATCCCTCTTTGTGTTTTTGATTCGCTGATCGCATGAAGACAGAATACTTGATGAGTATGATGGGAGAACTAACATTCTTTTTAGGTCTTCAGATCAAGAAATCAGATAAAGGTAGCTTTATCAATCAAAGTAAGTATGTCCGTGACATACTGAAGAAGTTTGATCTATCTAATAGCTCATCTATGAAGACTCCAATGGCTCCTCCACACTCTCTCAACAAGGATCCAAATGGAAATCCTGTAAACATAACTGTTTATAGAGGAATGATTGGCTCCCTGCTGTATCTCAACGCTAGTCGACATCAATCTGAATGATCCAGATATTATGTATTCTACTTGCTTATTTGCACGATATCAATCTGAACCTAAGGAATCTCATCTAATCACTATAAAACGCATCTTCAGATACCTAAAGAGAACTCATAACTTAGGTCTCTAGTACCCTAAGGGTTCAGGTTTTGACCTAATAGGTTATTCAGATAGTGATTTGGCAGGTTGCAAGATCGATAGGAAAAGCACCACTGGTGGCTGTCAGCTTCTAGGTGGAAAGTTGGTGAGTTGGACATGTAAGAAACAAAACTCAGTGTCCACATCAACCGCTGAAGCTGAATACGTAACCATTGGAAGTTGTTGTGCCCAAGTCCTTTGGATGAAAAACTAGCTGAATGACTACAATCTTCAGTTCTCAAAGATTCCTATCTATTGTGATAGCACCAGTGCTATTGCAATTGCAAACAACCCTGTACTTCACTCCAAGACCAAACATATAGAGATCAGATATCATTTTATTAGAGATCATGTTATAAATAGTGATATTGAACTTCACCTTGTTCCAACTAATTACCAACTCGCTGACCTTTTCACCAAGCCTCTTGATGAGACAAGTTTTAACATCTTGATCAATGAACTGGGGATGCTAAACGCTGAAGAATAATTTTCTTCAGCTATAAGCATCAATTAGTAAGTGAAATGATTCAGTGCTCTATCTCTATCACTGAACTCTTGAGAAAATGTATCTATTCTCTCTAAGGTTTGTATACTTGTTCTTTTTATTACTAAAGCTTTCCTTTTCAGTGACCACATTTTTTTAAAAAGTTTGTTTCAGTGATTCTTTCTATCGTTGAACATATCTTCTTAAGTAAGTATATCTCTTTTATACTTGTCTTTTTCTTAAAATCAAAGTGATCACTGAACCTTTATATCTTCAGCGACTCAAATGCTTTTAAATGTCAGTTTCAGTGATTCTCTTATCAATGACACTAAAGCTTTTTATGAAAATATTCTTCTAAGTTATTTTTGATTTCTTGAAACAAAACCATCACTGAAGCTTTTCTTCTTCAGTGATCAAAATGTTTTAAAAGGTTTTTATTCAATGATTGTCTTATCACTGAATGTGACTCCTCAAATTTCTTAAAATCTTATTGTTTTCAAAGAAATAGTTAATGAACCGTCTTAATGACGACATTCTCTATTACCAATACGAATCGCTTTGAGAAGCGCAAAAAGGTCTGACATGCGTGACCTGCTTAAACGTCCATCCAATCATGGATGAGAACGTGTCATATTTCTCATCATGGCATTTCCTCAACCATCGTATTTTCCTCTCTCCTATTTATTTTCTCTCTCCTCCTACCTATAAATATGAGATCTCTTCCCTCATATTTTCTTTACGTTTACAAATGTTTTTGACGAACCTCTGCCAAAAAGACTTTGCAAGCAAGAACTCTCAAGAACACTCAAATCCTTCAACCTTCTTCCAAAGAACTCTAAGGTTGATAAACTTATTTACATTTTGAATTGTTCTTCTCCTTCTTATGAAACAAATGTTTGAGGATTTAAGAACCTTGTTCTCTTAAAACACAAACAGAAAGATTAATAACACATTCTTATTCATGGTTATAATCTAGTTTAAAAAAAATATTATTATACTTGAAAAACCCTAATATCTCATTTGTGGATTTTTCAAAAGAAGTTTTATTATTCTAAAACTTAAAAAGAACAATCAATCTTGGACTACTAATATAATCTGTTTTTCTTCTTTTTATTTCTTAACCAAAATCAGAAAATGGCTGCCAAGAACGTGAACTTTACTGTGGAAGACATCTCCTTCAAGGAAAACAACCACATTGCCTTGTTGCACATTCCCATAAACAAAACTATCTATGATGATGCTGCTGCCTTTCTACGTATGTCTCTAATTGCCTACGCTCTCAACCATGAACCTGTCATGGTTAGGGAGGCCCTTTAGTAGTTTTGGATGACTGCTAAGGTGGTGTAACAAGAAGACAAGAACGGTCATCAGGTGGAGAAAATCTCCTTCACCTTCAACAGGATGACTGTGAGTTTTTGCGTGACCACTCTTAGGCACGCTCTTCAATTTCCTAAGGGTCCCTTCGCCAGCAAACCCTCTACTGCTGAGATCATCACCTGCCTCGATCAATGAGAAGGACTCCAATGAGCCCCTGAAGTCGTTGTCCAAGATCGAGAAGAACCGCATGTCTGCGGTGTGCCAGTTTCTATTCTCCCACTTAATCCAGAGCATGGGTTGAAAAACTGGTGGCCAAGAATAGGCTTCTAAATTCGCTCTCACCATCGGCATCTCAGTGATCGAACGCCGCCCGATCAACTTTGTTGCTGTCATCTTCGATGACCTGACGCTTAAGCTGAACAAGCTTCAGAGGGAGAAAGTGGTGCCCTACACCAGGTTCTTGTCCATGGTCTTCGCCAAGATCTTTGGCCACAAGTACTCCAAAGAAGGTAACCTTCCTGTCTGTAGGCTTGGATCCAGGATTCTGGATCACAAGCTCAGGGATGGAGATGTTGCACTATCTTCAGTGGTGCAATATTCTTCAATTCCCTCTTCTCCTTTTTCGATGGTCAAGACAAGAGAAAACCCACCAAGTCTAACCCAACCACCACAACAATTTCTACCAAACGTCTATCTCAACCAACTCTTGGTTCTCCTTCGAGGACCGAGAAGGCCAAAAAGGGGGCTACCACATCTCTTGTTGTGACCTCTCAAAAGGTCTCAGCTATTGAAAAGAGCCTTACCCTCGAGGCACTTTCAGTTAGCCATCCTAACTCTTTAGTGATTCCTGGTATCACTGTTGTATCAGTGGCACCTATCCCAACCGCCTCAGTAACCCAAATCACTGAAAGTGTGAATATCAGTGTTGCCACCGCTGAATACTCACTTGCAGTCTCAGCCATCTTTTCATCCCCTCCTTTGTTGGTCTCAACACGTGTCGGTGAGTTATCAATGCCAGTCCTCCCTGATGATGAGACATTCACCACTGGACCT
>NW_020204158.1:12495-13727 GCF_001531365.2 Cynara cardunculus var. scolymus
GTCTCGAATACAGACTCGACCGACATCTCGGAATGAACAACAAATACCAATTCAAGACCATGGGACTCGACACGCTCAAGATATTGGATAACACATGCAAATTTATCTAACAAATAGAAGAAAAGATATATATGTATAATACACGTAAGTACGAGTTCGATATAAACTTACAGTGCTTCAATATAAACAACCGAACGCGGTAACATCCAATTCCAGCCAACAATAGAATTAGACCTTCAGAGATTCTAGATAGCCTTAATATAGCCCCTGGAGTAAACATTTCAAGTATCATTAACAAMATTTATACCAATCTCAAGTTATACACTTTTAGACCTTGACTATGCTACTTTCAATTCCCCTGTACAGCCCTATGTTCATCCCATGTTTTACCACACTTAGACTCATAATTAGCCAATGACTTATAAAGACTAAAGTATTCTCTTATAGAATTTTAATTCAACTGATCTCACATTTTTATGATTTATCTGTGATTTATTATGTAATTTACAACACAACAGCTCAAAGCTGTCAAAATTCAACTTTACAGCACAGTACATGTTGCAGTTTTTACCCATCTTAACTTCAATTTCACATTTTCATGTCTAAAGATGAATTGAATCTCATTATGTTATCTTTCCATATACACTGATCTCATATTCATACGATTTTTCTTCAAATTTCTATGAATTTTCAAAATCAGAGTTGTAACCATACTCTTTCAATACCAATTCACCCATATAATCCATTATAATGTCCAATTCTCTTGTATTTCAATACCATCTTCTGATTTTCATCTCATATATTAAATATTCTTGACAAAACTTTAGAAATTCTATCATTATTTAGCATATAAACATGATTTCCCAYATTAATTATCATTAACATCACTAACAATGCTTAATCTCATGGCTTTCATACTAATGCATGCAATTATTCCAAGTTTCTTTCATGATTAAACTTTAAGCATCATCAAACAACCTTAATCTATCAACATCTTTTTATAATCTTTCAAATGCAAACCCTAACCTTCTTGATTATCACTAACTATATGAAATAAACTTGAAATTAGAAGCATACCTTTGATAATTATCACATATTATTCAAGAATCTAACATTAATCATCAAGAATTRAAAGATTTAAGCCCAAGTGTGTGAAAATCGCACCTTTGAGTGTGTGTAAAAGTTCTAGAGGTGAAGTTACCATTTAGGAGCGCAAAACCCGGTTTTGACCT
>NW_020204159.1:0-1464 GCF_001531365.2 Cynara cardunculus var. scolymus
ACATGCCGAACCCAAACCAGCCTGCCCACAGAGAGGACACTCTTTCGTCCTCTGTGGATCGCACAGCCGGGCAACCACAAAATACTCCTCCATCCTCTCAAAAGGATGAAGGTTTTAATACAAGAGTCCCTTCGCCCAAGGACTCGACACATCCCACAGAAGCATTCGTTTCTTCTTCACACAAGAGTGACCAACCAAAACGTGCTTCAGTGGCACAAGTGAGGCACACAGAGACAGAGGGTCTAGAACACCCTCTGTCCCCACTAGATCACTTTGCCATGCTAGGCTCTGAACCTACAAGGCACGAAATCTACAGAACACCAGTAGGCTCTTCTCTGGGAGATGTTCGAGGATCTGGTGGAAGTCCCCGAGCAGACTACACAATACCAGTCGCTGAGGGCGCCTCACGCTTCGAGGCTACTAAATCACCATGTGTTGGTGGTTTAGGTTCCCAGGATATGTATGTGACAAAGGGGGAGCTTAAAACCTTTGCCACAAAAATATTCAAAAATATAGACGAGTTGAAAAGCTTCTTTATCTCCCGATCGATGGCAGAAGACATTTCTCCAATAACAGAGGCTCTGAAGGAGTTGAGCTCAACCACAGCAGAACTCAAGTCTACTCTTTCAACTCTTCAGATCTCTGTCCTACAGAAGGAGGATCTCACAGAGGCATTCAAAGCTCTAAGCCTCAACCCCTCCTCCATCCAGACCTTAAAGACAGAACTTTCAGAGATGGCCGCCCAATTCTCTGCCGACTTCATCTCTACAGGCTACACCGATTACTCCTCTCTCAAAGATGAAATCAAGCAGATGTTTTCCTCTGCGGTAACATACGATATTGATACCAAGTCCTCAAGGGCTAACATCAATCACCTTGCTACCCGCAGAGAGATTGATGCCATGGTTGAAGCTCTGGGTAATCTCGTATGCAAGCATATAGACCGTCTTCTCAAAGACGCCCGTGCCTCCAATACATTGATTAGAGACTACACATCACAACTCGTGAAAGAGCGTGACCTCCTCAGAAGCAAGATATACAGAAGCATCTCCAAACTAAAGTGGTCAACAGAGATAGACATCAATCACGCCTCTAAGCTTGCAAATGAGGCAATAAAGAAGATGAAGAAGGCGGCTATCAAAATTTTGCAGAGGTTGGACAAGGCTCCCCTAGATACATGCAAGGCAGAAGCCAAAACGAACCATGACGATCAAGATGGTGATGATCGTGATCGTCGTGAGGGGGAGAAGAAGGCTGAGAAGAAGCCAGAGCCAAAGAAGACTTTTGCCAGAGGCGTCAAGATCATGGACTCTACAGCTGCCTTATTCTCAAAAAGCAAGGAAAAGGCACCAGAGCCTAAAGGAAAAGGTAAAGGCAAAGTTGTAGAGTCACCACAGAAGGGGTCGTCGTCTAGTACAAAGACTCCACAGCCAATAAACGAAGAAGATTACAGAGACGACCCAG
>NW_020204159.1:3214-10280 GCF_001531365.2 Cynara cardunculus var. scolymus
TGAAGCTTCTCTCTCGTGTTCTTCATTCATCAACTGTGTTCTTCATTGATTATTACTCTGCTTGTTCTTATTGCTTTCGCTGTAGTAATACTGTCAAATAGATCATCCAGAGTAAGTGATTAATATCCAAAACTGAGTTAATTGATCCTATCATGATGTCTGCCATCCTACAAGAGAGCTCGTCCTATGTGTCTGAGTCTTCCCAAGCGAGAAGACCCTTCTGTTCATCTTTATCAGAGGACTCATCGGTTACTAGCTCACTTGATTGAGGTAGCAAAGACTTCTGCTAATAGTAGTCAACCTTCTTTTTGTAGATGGCTGCATCTTTTGGACCCCTCTGTGGCGTCCTTGGCCCTTTTGACCAGCAGTCTGCAGYAAAGTGGCMAGGTTTGCCACATTTAAAGCAACCATCTTTTGGCTCTTCCTTCCTCTGCTCTTCAACCCTCTGCGAAGGCTTCTGCTCCTTCTCTCTAGTCTCAGATCTCTCTCCCTTTGTAAAGTTTCTTCTGCCGAAACTTTTATACTCCTTCCTCTCTCCAACCTTTCTAAACTCTCTGGTGATTAAAGCCAGAGTTTTCATCATCTCCTTCATGGAGACTTCTTCATCAGAACTGTCATCACTCTCTGCTATCAATACCTTCTTCTTCTTCTTCTTCTTCTTCTTCTTCTTCTTCTTCTTCTTCTCCTTCTCTTCCTTCTGTGCCTCTTTCCCTTTTCCAAAGCATCCATCCTCTGCGAATAGAGCTAGTGGACCACCATAGTTCTTTTTTATTTGAAGAACTTGAGGCTCTTGGCTTTTAAGAGATCCAAACAAGTCTGCTAGAGTCCACATTTCCAAGTCTAAGGTGGCCTTCATGGACAAGGTGAGGTGCATCCACTCAACTCCAAGGCTCTTCAAGATTAACGAGTTGTTGTCCTCTGCCGTTCTCATTACTTCATACCTCTTGCAGTTGCTAATCAAGGTATTCAATCTAGAATATGTGTCCGACAGGGATTCACCTTCTTTCGCCTTGAAGCTGTGGTACTCGTCAATGCAAATTGATCGATTGTTCTTGAGTGTTTTCTTACCTCCTTCAATCTGCTTTTCTAATTCTGCCCAAATATCCATGGACAATTGACAATGATCGATGCATTTGAAGATTTCGTGAGGTATTGCTATAATTAACAATCGTTTGCACTTGCTGCCCAATTCAACCATTATTTTATCCTCATCACTCCAGTTTGCAATAGGACGTGGTTCGTAATGCTCAAGGATTTATGGAGTTGTTCCAGTGGCTGGAACTCTTGGAATTAAGTTCATGGGGACATAAGGAGGATTATAAAGAAATTCACATATCCTTGGGTGAATTTCGTCAAGAAAATTAACCATTCGCACTTTCCATTGAGGATACTCCTCACGAATGAGTGTAGGAGGTTTTGATTGCGAACCAGTGCTCATGAATGATGTATTGGCCAGGTTCGCCATAGAAAGAAGAAGAAAAAATAGGAATAAGATGAAACTGATAAAATAGAGTAAAACAGGGTAACCTGAAGAAGAAGACTGGTGTTCTTAGAACAAATGCAGATTAATACCAAGAACAGAATTAATCAAATAAGAATTCGATTCCTGCTCTGATACCAATTGTTAGGACCTGTAAACTCAGTTTTGATATTAACCAAATACTCTGGACGATCTTTAAGAACAATAACAATACAGCGGAAATAGTAAGAACAAACAGAGTTATTAATCAAGAACACACAGTTGATGAATATGAAGAACACGAGAGAATAGCTTCAAAGGTTTTTCAATTGATTGAAAATAAGACGATTACAATTCGGAAGCACACTAAATTACAAAGACCTAGCTGCTATTTATACTAGTTCCTAACGGCTTTTCTGACACAACCTAGACATGTGAAACGATCCAAGCCGTCCAAATAAAGTCGATTACAAACATAGTCACGTGAGAAGCACATGTAGCTAACTAACCTAAGTAAAACAGTAAGAAGTGGTTCTTCACAGAAGATAAACCTGCAGACCCTCTGTGAGCTATTCCAAAGGCTCTGCTGCATTTGACTTGTAAGCTTTTGTTGCCAGAGGACCAGTTTTCTGAACCTTTGTGATAGACAACAGAGGTTCTGTTACTCTTGACTTGTACGATTGAACATCTTCTGTTGTTGGTCCTCTGTGGTCTTCTGTGGAATGAACCCTTCTGTCAACACTTGTAGAAATCTTTTTCATACTTTTACATTAATGAATATGAGAGCTAACATGTAGAGTTTAAAAATATAAGTGTTTGGCCGATTTAGACTAATCCGGACAACACTTGTCCAGTTTATTACAAATCCGGACAACGTAGTGTCTGATTTAGACTAATCCGGATAAAAGGCTATATGATAAACTTTTATCCGGATAAGGTTAGATATGTTTACAAGGGATTGAGCGGATTTCTAAATCGCTTGGTTAGTTGAGTGGATTCCTAAATCGTTTAACTCATATGTGCTTTTGAAGTCCTTAAATCGTTTATTTGTTGAGCGATTTAATTCTTTACTTGAGCGATTTAGTTTTTTCTTTGTGTGATTTATTTTCTAAATCGATTGACTCTTGAGCGGTTTATTCTTAAACCAGATGAGTCTTGATTGGTGTTCTTCTAAATCGCCTAGGCCTTGAGCGATTTAATGTCCAGATTATCACTTGGTTGATACTTATTCTCTAAATCGGACACCTCTTCTCCGATTTATCCTAATCCGGATAAGTCTTGAGCGGTTTAGAATTTGAACAGGTTTTGACTTTGACTATAAATATTCGATTCATTTTTATTTCATTTTTTTTACTTTCATCCTAAATCCACTGTTCATTCATCGTCTCCGGTCGAACCTTTGCTGTTAAACCGCTCACGATCCTTCAACTTCAATCTGTTTCTTCCCTATTCTCTATTCAAAAGGCTTACATTTGATTTATTTGATCTTGAATATCATTTCATGGACTAATAATCTTGGACAATGTTGATTTTTGGACTATTATTTTCAATTACTAATGAATCTCACTTGAATTTGAATCTGAATCGTATGAATAAGTTTGGACTGTAAATTGATTAAAGCTAAAAAGAATCAAATCATATTAAATCAATTTTAATAAAAGAGTGTTAGATGTTAATTGTTGAATTTTTGACCGATTTAGTTTTAAGTTTAGTTTAGGATTTGTTGATTCATATTAGGGTTTTTTTTTATACTTTGTGTTTTGACCAGATTTCTCACCGGAGAAGGTGACCAGAGTTTACTCCGATAACCCTAATCCGGTTGATACTTGTCCGGTTTAAATCTTTGACTTAGATATTTTTTTTGGGTTTCTTTTGTTGATCAGATTTCTAATCCGATTGGATTTTTTTCATTTTTTTTTAGTTTTTAGTTTTATTTCATTTCTTTTAATATATTTTTTTAGAATTTTTTGTTAGTGTTAATATTTTTATTTTTGTTAGTAAATTTTGTTTTTAGTAAAAAAATAGTTCAATTGCTTTTATTTTTTTAAGTTTTCAAATTTTTTTGTCTTAATTTTTTTTTTCACTTTGCTTTGAGTTAGAAAATTTCGCATTGTGTCATTAATTCGGGATCTAACTTCTTAGATATTTTATAGGAAAATGGAGGATATTTAACATCAGTCTGACGAGGAATCCCATATTTCTCTGTCAGATCTGATGATATACCTTACTATCCTCAGCCTCTTAACCAACCAATACCTGCAGAAACACTTTTCCGATAATGCCAATACCTTGATATAAAATCTAACAACCATTCCTTCAGTTTCTATATGCCCGCCGAATAACATATAATACCAGAAATCTTACGCTGACACCCAATTTCTTACTCTCTTTCTGCCCACACACAAGTTCCTATGGTGTATTTACAACAGTTTTGGAATACCCTAACACTGACCAAAGACGGTGACACTTACTACTTCGAAGGAGCCGTAGATGAATATGTCAGCCGATTGACATTAAAAAGACTGAGAAGAATTCTACGTCTTCCTATACTAGGCTCCACAGGTTTTGAGACATTTGTTACAGACGACCAACTCTACCGTGACATCAAACGGTTAGGATACTCGCAATACTTGACTAACCCGTCTCAATTCAAACGGCGTTTCCTACCGTTGATCTGGCATCTGCTTTTTTCAATCCTGAATAGATGATTGGCTTCCAAAACTGCGGGAATCGACACGTGCAGCAGTTCTTTCCTGAAGTTCTTTCATGGGATAGTCTTTTCATGCAACTATGATTATGCCCTCGTCATATGGAATGAACTGGTTAAGCTCGTTAATGCAAAGAGATTTCCGTCCAAAGCCAGAAAGTTTGTGCCTTTTCAGATATTTCTGCAACTGTTCATAAAGGCTATGATGAACTCTAATGAATATATCCCGACCAGAGCTAACAGTGAAATGGGGCCGACATTCGTCATGTCCAGAATTCGGCAACATACCAAGATTGAAGATCTGGATTCAGTCATGGAGATTCCACCCGAGCTTTTTGCCTTCGCTGATCAGAGGGATCAGTGTGTTATAGATTATAGGAGAGTTATAGATCCTATAGTTCAGCCAGAACCGGTTGAACTTACCCCGGGATCACCCCATGCCTCAGCTGAGAGAGAGGGTTTAGCTATAGGTGAGAGAGTTTAGAAACACGAGTTACCTGAACAGGGCAGTGAGATGAGGGAAAATGTAATTGAGAGGGGTGAACAGGAGCGGGGAGCCTCTGGTCAGCACAATACTTCATCTGATAGTACTTCCTTGACTTCATCAAGTTTGGAAGATATAATATCCGATAATCAGGCAGCTCTGGGTGACAATGATGATAATCACAATGATGATGATGATGATGGCAACCATGCTCAACCAATTCCTTCACAGAATATTCAAATAGGAGCAGTGGTTGATAATATTGATGAGATCTTTCCAGATTTTGAACCTCCACAAATATGTTCAAGTCTGCATTCTTTGTCGTTTAATGTTGACAATTTTGGAGCCAGACCTGATGACTATGATCGAATGATGGAAGACTTGTCAGATATTCCATTAGAAGGAGGAGATGAGGGAGCTGAAGTAGAAAATGCTGAGAGGTTGAGTGAAAAGGAAGTAGAAGAATATGGTGAGTGTGTGAGTGGAGTACAAAATCAAGATCAAGCTCGTATCCCAGCGGATACACATAGTCGGGCACCCACATTGGCTATCGACATTCATTCGTTGAATGTTGGTATTGAAGAAGACATAGCTAGCCCAGCTATGCACTTGCACACCCAATTTGACCACTCAACTGGTTCTCAATAACCAGCTGTTTCATTTCAACATGGAGACTTAGCACATAGGCTATCTACTTCTCACTTGGAGAATGTAGTTATTGAAATAAGTAGGCCGCTGCCCCAGCCTACGACTTCAATTCTATGCACCTCGAGTCTAAAGCCGATACACATAGGTATACATGAGTCTCGAGCATCTGTTGCTCTCATTGCAGTTCTTAGTGAACATGCCAGAACGACCAGAGTGGTGTCAATTGACCTCCCACGAGGGCCTGTCGGAAGTCCTACTAGTGCTATCACTATGCCAATACTGAACGTAGGCACAACAGTTTACTCAATTATTGTCTCAACTGGTAATATAAGTGATCCAGTAGTTAGTTTACAAGACTTTATGTCAAGGGAATATCTGGACGGCGCCCTAAAGGCTGKTCAACACAATATGGATGCTCAGATTGCAAGTTTTAAAAGACTGTTGAAGGGGAAGGAGCAAGTAGAAGAAGAACAACCATCTGCACCATCACCACCATCTGTACCAGAGCCTCCGATGGTACAAGAGCAAATGGTGGATGAGCTTAAATCTTTGTTATACGCTAAACTGATGACATCCCAAAACCCCGATGCAGAAGATGCAGATTTGGTTGGGCTACTCAGACAACAAGTTGATGAAAACCCCATTGTTAGAGCCTCAGAGTTTTTGGCCTTTTAGGATGTGGTTGCTTCTGGGTTCTCTAATGTTAGTAAGTTCATCACATCAAACACTCAAACCCTTCAAAGTTCAATTGATGCCCTCTTCGAACGTGTATCTACCTTGGAAGAGAATTGCCGAGCTCAGGCCACCTCACTCAAAAGAAGGCATGATGACCCAGAAGATCCAGATCATCATGAGGTGGAGAGGAAAAGACAAAGGGTGGCTGAGTCGTCTGCTCAAGCTCTAAGTGTTGAAAGAGAGCCAGCTACTCAAGACGTTAATGAAGAAGGTTCTGTCCCGGAGTCAACAAAGGAAAGAATCATTGAGGCAATTATTGTTGAAGATGATCATGTATTGGAGACAAATCCATCGATCGAGCCAATGGTTGAAAAGCCGACGGACTCCACGGTAGGAACAAGGCTGTTATTGGTGTCACACCCCGCTAAAGCGGAATCACGAGATGTAACAGGCAAGCGAGTCATAGCAACAGATCATAAATAACACTATTTCAGGTTGTTTAAAATAAAATGATTCATCGACATAACAGGAGTTAGAATTTACACAACGTTCACAAATACATCAAAAACTTGACTTAATAGATCCTGGCTCAAGTATGCTCCCTTAAAAATCCAAACCACTTACTTAGAACCTGAAAAGCATGGAAATAAAAACGAGGTCAACTAYAAAGAGTTGGTGAGTTCATGGGTTTTCACATGCATAAAACATTTCAATGCATAAACCAAGTAATATCAAACTTATGCGAATTCTTTGCACTTAATAAATGAAAATCTCTCACGATGTAAAAGTTGAGGCGCTACTGAGCCTTACCTGACCAATTTGCCCCATTAATTTTTGAAAAACCAGAAGTAGCCCGTTCACTACTTAGGTCCCACAGTTCGATAAGTACTAATTCAATGGTGGTCCAAATCCCACATGATTAGACTCGAAAACGTAGGTAATTGTTCACCCTTTTCTGGGTGGGACTGTCAACACAATAGCAGCTATCCACAATACCACGACCCGGGAATGTACCCGAGTTAACAAGTAGCGTTTACGGACGGGGACTTTCATTTGGAAACATATACTCTCAAGAACATCAATTTAGCATTTA
>NW_020204159.1:10573-12377 GCF_001531365.2 Cynara cardunculus var. scolymus
CTTAGGTAGGGCAAAGTTGGTTCCAATACAAAGCCATCAAATATTTTCATAAAATAAAGCCGATATTTTTAATATTTAAATAAAAAGAAACCTTCTAAAACCTTGTTAATGACATCAATAAATGTCATCCCAAAACAATGATGGCAGCCGCCATCTATCAAAATCAAAGGATTTTGAGTGGGTTTAACACTCTTTTCAAGAATTCCTCAACCTTGAGTCAAATGCCTCCCAAGACTGTTTGCATGCCCAAGAATGACAACAATGATGGTGAGGGTCTCGAGCTCAACGTTTTCAAGAATCAAAACTCTTAATACCAAAAATCAATATAAACCCAGAAAAAATAGTAAAATAATAAGGATTCTAATTCCAGCAAGCTACAAGATGAGAGAATCGATTTAAAGATGCATGCAATAATTAATCATCCGAGAGTACGATCAGACCTCACATGCAAGAGCTCTCTTCTTCTTTCTTTGAGATTAAAGATTCTTGGGTCACAGATTATCATCCCCGTAAAGACACATGCAGGTCTTTGATGATTAATCTCACCTCTTTAAATCTCATAAATTTATTTAAAGAATCGAGTAGAAAGATAAAGAAGTTCGAACAACTAAAAGGGAATAAAACAGTTCGTAAAACATACCTTTTTCTTGACHGAAAATCTCGAACCAGACTCAAAACAACAGAAAGCTTGAGTTTTTGGAAGAAGAAGAAGTTGGTTGGAAGGTGATGAAGTTAGAGAGAGAGAGAACGAAAGACTGGAACTTTTTGAAGAATGAGGAGTTTTCAAAAGGGGAGGGGAGTATTTATATGGGGCTTTTTGAAAGAAAATGGGCTGTCCTCCCAAGGCCCAAGCCCAAGATCAAGATGTTAAATTTCCAAATGCTAGTCCCCAAAAATCTAAAACAAATAAAACAATTTGACAAAAGATTTTAAAACTCCACTCCTATAAAATAATAATAGGCAACTAAACAAATAAAAGAAAATTGAAACTTTGGAAATTTTTGAATTTTAAAAGAACAAGACTAAAATATCAACTTTATCTTTTTGTGAAATATTTCAAGACTAATTGGCTTGCATGAATGAACTTGGTTAGCTACCGTCGAAACATGATCTAATCATACTAACAAGACGATCTCTGAGGCTAAATCCTAAAAAGGCTTAGTTTTCAATCAGGATCCTGAAATAAAGTACTAACCTGAAATCCCACAATCCAGAGTTGTCACAATTGGATTTGTCTGCCAATGTCGGATTTACTGATGTTTTTGCTACTGTACTAGGTGGAGAACAAGATTTCGGAGATGATATTGATAATATTGACGAGTCATCTGGGTTATATTTTGACTTTGAAGCTGATATCAATAATGAAGATCCAATATTCTCGTTTCAGGGTGATCGTCAGACATTGCCGGAACCATCCACTGCAATTGAAGCAGATGCATCTGATACTCCCAAAGAGCCTTTTGATCCGACTGAGATTTTTACGAAGAATTTTGTGCCTTTTGAAATTAGAGCTAATGTTCCAGGTTATGACAGGGCAAGGATCAAAGAGCCTTACCTTGAAGACATCTTGTTGGTCCCGTAAGGGTCTACAAGAAGAGAAACAATTTACAGAAGGGGGGATGAATACGAACACAATATTTTCAAATTTAAAATATATATTGATAGAGAAGATCAATACAGATTTTACAAGATTGTTTGCGGAAAGATAAGGTAATAAAAACCTATCTAAACATTCTTTGGTTACACACAATGCTTTAGCAATTACAAGAAAAGAAGTTGCTAAATGAAAAGATCCTTTACTTTA
>NW_020204159.1:12807-13973 GCF_001531365.2 Cynara cardunculus var. scolymus
ACAGGCTTGTAATCACTTAATACCGCTTCAGATCACGTACTCGCCGGTCTCTAATCTTCAGTTTCAGTCTTCGACGTTTGCTGAAGGTTCTTTGGTGTGAGTGTTGTCTTCTTGAAGTATTGCTGTCTCTGATAGATTTATAATGCAAGTTATTCAGCGATCACTGAACATACTCAGTGAAGATCACTGGAACTGAAAATACATAAACATACATACAACGTGAAAGAGAAAAGAGATTATCATCAAATTACTGAGAGAGAAGATCAACAATCTCCCCCTATTTGATGATAACAAGATAACATAAAGAAGGTTATCTTATCAAATAATAGTAAGAAAAAGTTATATATAAAGTGTATATCCCTTTTTACTATTTTGGCATCTTTTTCAGTTTGGTCAGTCTCAGCTTGAGAAGTTTTCTTAAGTTATATCTAAGAAAATTGCAGGTACGGAAACTGAAACTGAGAGCTTATTCACTGACTTATAGACTGTCAGTGAATGCAAAAAGTAACACTGGAACTCATAGACTTGGGTCCCTATTACTTTTTTCAGGGATCTTTTTTAGTGAAGTACATGGAATACTCATTTTATTAAACATAGGAAATATTACAAGTATTACAGTACATGTCCAAAACTTACATAATATAAGTATAATCACTAAAAGGAGATATAATACATGAAGTTACAAGGAAAAGTGGATTGTTGTTACAAAGAGAATCTTATTCTAGAACACTTAGATCTGTGTAACCAGGTACATCTTCACCAAGGTTTCTTCGACGTAGGAATTCCCTTCGTATCTTCAGATCTACGACTTTTCCAGGCATGCTATCATCTATCTAGAGCAAAAGATAAACCAAGTGATCCATTGGACATAGATGTAGCTCTAACATTCTCTGAAATCTGATTTCACCTTCATAGTTAAGGAATATAACTCCTAACTCAGGTTTAAAATGCACATAGTTGGGTGTATAGGGACCCTTATCTGGCAAGTCAAGATTGTTTATCCCATATCTCTCAATAACACTTATAGTTTAGTTACGAATAACCAAATTATAATAATTTTATGAAGAAAGTTAAGAAGACTCAAAATTAATATATGAATATTAAAGAACAATTTRAGYTTCAAAGGTTTTACTTTATTGATAATAAAACGTAAAACACTAAGAGGA
>NW_020204160.1:0-13300 GCF_001531365.2 Cynara cardunculus var. scolymus
TATATATATATATATATATATATATATATATATAAGTTGGGATCATATGAGACCAATTAATGCTTTTTCGTGAGACCCGTAAGACCAATTCTCAACCCTTGGATTAGATATATAATTTCAACATTCTTAATCACAAAATTGCCACGAGATTTCTCAATAATTACAAAATTGTCACCGTGCAACTTTAGACCATTAGATCATTGGCTTATAAAGTTGATCAATGAACATAAATTGGTCTCACGGGTCTCACGAAAAACCCTTGGTCTCATGTGAACTCAACCCATATATATATATATATATATATATCATCTAACAAATAACATTTAAATTACTGTAGTGGATTGTGTTATAACTCTTTTAACTCGTTAATTGAAACGTAAGTTTCCAAACTTAAACCATTTCTATAAAAACATTTTATGGAACGAAGGACGATTACGTGTTCTTTGGAGAATCACATATACGGCAATCTAATAAATGATTTGACACTATGATGTAAAATTAAGATCGAAAATTATATCTAGTAAAAAGCATGACGATCACGGAGGTTCTTACTTGATAAGTAAGGGAGAAGTCTCTTACCTAGTTAGCACTTATCGGGCAAGAAACGCTTACAAACGATTCATTTTGATCTCCAACAATGTTACCCAAAAAAGTAAGTTCGTTTAATGACTTTTATCGGTAATTAGTTTTACGAGGTAAAGAGTGATGGTCCAATTTATGGTCTTATATTTATGATAAAACAAGAATGAATTAATGAAATTTATTCTTGAAAAACGACATTGCTTAATGCTAATTTAGAATAAATCCAACCCAAAATTAACCAAAACAAATAAACCCTGTAAATTAATTTCATATAAAGGTATTTTTTTTTAGAGGCGTAAAATCTATATACATATTTTTTTACACCAAAGGATAAAAGAATTTGTTTACATCAACACCCAACTTATAAAAAACACAAACCTAACTCAAGATCTATATGACTCGAATACAAATGGTTAACAAAAAAAATAAAACACACACACATATATATATATATATATATATATATGAGTTGTTATACAACCTTTTACATTTTTACAATCAATACAACCTAATTTCAACCGTCAATTTAATTTGATGAATATATGATTTCATAAAAAATTTGATTGTTTTATAATATAAAGTATTGATCATAATTAATGAACTCTAGTCATCTTCCATAAATATTCAAATCATTATAATTGAACTCTCATCATTTCCATAAATAAATATCTCAATTGATTGGTTTGCATTGATTGAACAAATGAACATGGTTGCATTTGAAATATACCTATATATATATATATATATATATATATATATACAAATCAATATACAAAATCGGTTTATAGGATGCAAAAAAAAATGTCTAAGTGTCTTAATACGTTGTTTTATAAAACTTATGTTTATATGATCAAACAACATATAATAAGTTTATAAGACATTTTTACCTTTTTATAGATTTTTTTTGAAAAGTTTCCTCCGAGTGCATTTTTATAAGACACCAATTAGTAGAACGTTTTAGTTCAAAAATGTCTTTAAAAAATTGTTAATATGTATAAACTTATTGTAATACTTTTATATATGATATATAAAAAAAATGAAAGAATGAAATAAAAGGATGTGTGTGATAGAGTTTATGATTTTGTATTTTAACTTAAGACCAAATGAATAGACACACCATAAAATTAATAACAAAAAGAAAAGGAAGAGAAATTGAATTATATTCAATGATGCTTGAAGAAACAAAATAGGTTTGGTAAACATCCCCCTTTTCTTCCTATATAAATCAACATTTGCTGCTGCGTTTCTATACATACAAACACTCTAAACCCAGAAACGCAACAACCACAAGATCATACCTCGTGCGAAACACAACGATCAAGTGATCTTGAGGCACCGTCGCTTTGTTGCTGCTGATTTGATCATAATTGGCCGCTAACAAAATGATGACGATCAAAGGGAGAGTGGTGTTGATGAAAAAGAACGTGTTGGATATCAACGACTTAAGTGCATCTGTTTTGGATCGAGTTGATGAGCTTTTGGGAAAAAGCGTCGTTATACAACTTATCGGTCCACATGGATCTCATCTTCATTCCTCCGGTTCGTGCTAAAATCTTTCTTTTTTCACTCATTTAATAGAGGTTGTGGTTCAATCGAAGATGAAATGTACACATATTATCAGGATATAAGTTGTCTTTTTACATTTTCTGTTATTAGGAAAATTGTAACCTTTTCTTTAATAAAAGCTTAATCTAATTAATACTTATCTCACCTGCCAATCATAAGCCTTGAGCTTTTATGCATTATTCTCAAAGGTCCAGCGGATTGAGTCCTGCAAGGCCACAAGGGTTCTCCTTACTCTTCTTGAAGGCCTTTGAGATTAATTAGTCGAGATGCATGCAAGTTGGTCCATACATCAAGGTTAAAAAAACAGTAATCTTTTAGCTTTTATATATATAGGGTTGAGTTTCGTGATACCAACTTGTTTTCGTGAGACCTGTAAGACCATTTTTTTACAATTGAAGCTTCACAGCAAAAAAACTATGAAAGTCCAAATGCGGTGATCAGTCGGCTCGTTTTAATTTGCGGGTTGGATATCAACGTTAATTAACAAAAACAAAACAATTTTTTTATTCTCAAATATCACTTAAAGATTGTTTGTTTTAATTTTCTTTTTGAATCTCTTATATCTTCATTACAATTACATTATAAATAACGATTTATTCTTTTATCATATATTTGTTTTGTAGAAGGAAGCTTGAGAGGGAAGGTAGGGAAGCCTGCGATCTTGGAAGACTGGATTACCACAATTACCCCTTTGACAGTCGGGGAATCGTCGTATAAAGTATCATTTGAATGGGATGAAGGTATGGAAGTTCCAGGGGCATTTCTGGTCAAAAACCATCACCACAGTGAATTTTACCTAAAGACCCTTACCCTTGAAGACGTTCCTGGCCATGGCCAACTCCATTTTGTGTGTAACTCATGGGTTTACCCTACAAAACGCTACAAAAAAGACCGTATTTTCTTCGCTAATAAGGTATACTTTGAACTCGTATTTAACCATACAAATGTTGATTTCTTGATATATATATATATATATGTATATGAAACAGATGATCATCGGGGACAAGTTAACTCAAGTTCTTCTGGTTTGCTATTATTATTTTATGTATATAATATTTTTACATAACTTTTTATATATGTGACAGTCGTATCTTCCTAGCGAGACTCCAACATATCTACGTTCATACAGAGATGAAGAGTTGGAAATCTTGCGAGGAGATGGAACAGGAATGCTTCAAGAATGGGATAGGGTTTATGATTACGCTTTCTATAACGACTTGGGAGATCCTGATAAGGATGTTGCGGACGTCCGTCCAGTTCTTGGAGGCTCTTCAGAGTATCCATATCCTCGTAGGTGTAGAACAGGCAGGCCAACAACCAAATCAGGTTTCAAGTCTTACCTATAATAAGCTAACAAGTCACTGTAACAAAAATCAAATTTATAAAGCATTAATTAATGTCATAATAGATTATTTAAGAGAACGCTTTATGAAAGTCTATTAGAATAATCAGAAGTTTTCAGCATCATAGGGTCTTTTAGATTATGTTATCTATAAACTGATTGTATATTGTTTTCGTCGATGCGATAGATCCTAAAACGGAAAGCAGGCTTCCACTTCTTATGGGCTTGGACATATATGTTCCCAGAGATGAGCGATTTGGACACTTGAAGTTGTCTGATTTTCTTGCTTACGGTCTGAAATCCATCGTTCAGTTTCTCGTTCCCGAGTTTGAAGCTCTATGTGACAGCACCCGCGATGAATTTGACTCGTTCGAAGATGTGATGAAGCTTTACGAAGGAGGATTCAAGCTGCCCGAAGGCCCTTTACTTGATCACATTCGACAAAATATTCCTTTAGAAATGCTGAAAATACTTCTTGAAACCGATAGTGATGGTGTAGCCAAATTTCCAAAACCACAAGTCATCAAAGGTACACCATTCATTCGATACTCTACATGCATGCGTATATAAGATGATAAAAATGTCTAGGTGTTAGATTGCTTTACATGACTTAATAAAACCAACAATTGTGCGACCTATATGAAAGCGTTGCAATTAATTTACATGACGTTTTTGTGCACCTTATTAACTTTTTTAGGATTTTTTTGAAAGAAGACTTCGTGTTAATTCTTTATACAACATTTTCTGAAACGTTGTCTTTATAAATTAAATAGCTAATACAATACTTTATTTTAAAACTTTCCATAAATACTTGTTCAAATGCCCAAAACTGTCATATAAACTTATTGAAATGCTTTTATATATGACGTACAATTGTCCTATAAAATTCGCCCTATAAAATCAGTTTAGAACATTTGGATAGTTTTGGCCTCTTATAAAGACCCGATTTTGTTGTATAGTATGCTTCTTTACGAACGTCTGATTACGACATATAGTTTTAGAAATGAGTAGTAATGTTATCAGTATTTTATAATAAACATTAATAAGCAAAAATAAGTAAATTTGGGTGATGTATTTGTAGAGGACAAGTCTGCTTGGAGGACAGATGAAGAATTTGCAAGAGAAATGTTAGCCGGAGTCAACCCTGTTAGCATATGTATTCTAAAAGTAAGCTAAAATAAGGTTTTTTCTTTCTTTTTCTGAAGAATAATCTGCTGTGGTAGCTTACATTCTCATATGTTATAAGAGTCAAGGTCTACCACTCTAGGGACTCAAACTTTGGGACAATATGTGTCTGTTTAATTCGCCCTCTCTTGACACTTCGGGACAATAGACTCCCATTGTATATAGCTTTCACTGGAATGTTAGAGTTCTACGTTAGCTAGACTTGAATCATTTCTCTTTTGGATTAATCTAACGGGATTCCTCTCATATTCTCACAAAATACATTTGGTATTGCAAAGAGGAAATCAACCGATGCGAAAAAGTAAAAAATGTTGAGTTTATCAACCTGTTAGAATTTTTATTTTTTGTTTTCGCAAATGAAATTTTGGTCGCAAAAGATGATTAGTCTTGTTGCTGAACTTGCATTGCTAGCTAGATTTGCTTCTTTTTTTTTTTAACTTCTTACGCCCCCGATGGTTCGTAAATTCTTTTGATATTGTAGGAGTTTCCCCCTACGAGCAAGCTCAACGTTCAAGTCTATGGTAACCAAAACAGTTCGATAAAATTACACCACATCGAGAAAAACCTGGATGGTTTAAGGGTGGAGGAGGTATATGATCTTTTCTAAATCCATTCCAATCATAATGAACTTTTTTTTGTTAACCGTTGGTTTTTCTGGTTCAGTTTGTATGCACCTTCACTAATCCCTTGGGCCAACGAGAATATGCACTAAAATCCCCAATGACCTTGGATACATTGAACCAGTGACATTTTGAAAGGAGTCCCAAGGGCCACTGAAACAAAATCAGGTTTATAGGACGTCAAAAAAATGTAAGCGTCCTAATAGACCGTTTTATAAGACTTAAACTGTAAGGCAAAAAAAATAAAACGTCCATTCTAAAAAGGTTGTAATAAGTTTATAGGACGTTTTAACAAGTATTTTAGGATACTTTTAATGTAAAAACGTAACATTAACAATTTTATAGGACACTATTTGAAAAAATTGTTCTGTTAATTAAAAAAGTATACTATAAAAAGATGGGTTTATATATAGGATATTTTCTCAAACGATCTTATAAAATTGCTAATGTGATGCTTTTGTATTAAAAGTTTCTTAAAAACCACAAGACAATTAAAAAAGCTAACTATAAACTTATTACAACGTCTTTAGATAGGATGCTATATTTTTTGGTCTTATAAATGAATTTCTATAAAACGATTCATAAGGACGCTTTTTTTTTCTCTCTTCTTTCCCGCAAATTTATCCATTTTACTCGGTTGGGGAGCGGAGGTACCCTCGAGTGGTGGCTGGGCAGTGATCTTTGTGGGTCAAGCTCCCATACCCGCTCCTTACTGCCATCCTCCCCGTCGAATTTCTGGGGTTTTAATTAAAAGAGATAAAAGAAAAGCCACTTACTTAGACGATGCATGGAAGCAAGCAATTGGACATTATCCCCGGGCCGGCACTAAGGCGTCTATGATGTTATAGGCATTTTTTCCGGGCGAACGCATTGCAGACATGCCTTTGGATATGGTTTCCGTTGATTGAATTAGTCTTACCATCATCTTCTCTGCTAGTTGTAGTGCCCCTTTATAAAAATGATATTTTTCTGCGAGACTCCATCCAACCAAATCCCATTTTTAAAAACTGGTGGTTTCCTATAAACTCAATTATGTTGTAGAAGACCCAAATCTTTTTGTCAGTGAGTTAATCATAATTAACTTGTTAACAAACATGATCAATGGAAAATCTCTTGTTTCAAATTCTTGGAACACAGGCACTGAAGGCAAACAGGTTGTTCATATTGGATCATCATGATTCATTGATGCCATACTTGAAAAGAATAAATGCAACCACGAACAAGATTTATGCCACACGAACTTTGCTCCTGCTACAAAATGATGGAACTTTAAAACCAATAGTGATCGAGTTAAGCCTGCCACATCCTGAACAAGATAATCTTGGTGCCATTAGCGAAGTATACACCCCGGCTGAAAATGGAGTTGAAGGATCCGTTTGGCACTTGGCCAAAGCATATGTAGCCGTTAGCGATTCTGGGATTCATCAACTCATCAGTCACTGGTACATTAACCAAAACTCATAGAACACTTTAAGGAATAACTATGCTAGCATAGCTTTTTGTTCTCACACTGCCTAGACTGGACCATTTGTCTTTAATATTTGTTGGAACCTCTTCTCCATAAGGACACTTTTGGCGAGTAATTTGAGGATTCCATTTATTCTCACCTGGTAAATATCAATGCCAAAATCTACAACTCTAAGGATTTGACACTTTAGGCAATATGTGTTCGTCTTAGCCTCTGTTGGAGGTCGTGTGTTAGAGTCCCACATTATTTAGACTTGGACTATTTCTCTCATCAATATATGTTGCAACTTCTCTCCTCCCCTCGAAGGCTCTTTTTAGAAAGTAATTTTTGAGGGTTCCAGTATTAATGTTAGTAGAGTCAAGGTTACTACCCTGAGGACTAGACACATTGGGAAATCTCTACTCATGTAGCCCTCTCATGCATCTAGCTCCCTCCTCACACTTGGGAAAATCATTGTCCATCTAGCTCCTATTGGGGCCGTATTAGAGTATTACTATACATCGTCTAGACTTGCACCATCAATTCTTTTCATTATACGTTAGAACGTTCTTTCTATCTTGAAGAGCTTTTTGTAAATAATTTGGAGATTCCTCATATTCTCACACTTTTAACAAGATTGTACGTCTCTTTACAGGTTGCATACACATGCAGTTACTGAGCCATTTGTGATTGCTGCGAATAGGCAGCTAAGCGTCCTCCATCCAATCCATAAGCTTCTCTACCCTCATTTTCGTGATACAATGAATATCAACGCTTTCGCTAGGCAAATCTTGATCTATGGCGGAGGTATACTTGAGAAAACAGTATTTCCTGGAAAATATTCCATGGAATTATCTTCTGTGTTGTATAAGGATTGGGTCTTCCCTGAACAAGCACTTCCGGTGGATCTTATCAAGAGGTAAGAACTAATAGATACAGTTTTCGATATATTTTATTCTGAAAGTGTCATAAAAACTTGTTAAAACATCCAAAAACAACTTATATACTTATTGTAACACTTTTAGATAGGACGATTTATTGCATGGTCCGGTAAACTTAAGTTCTATCACTACAACAAAATCGAATTTATAGGACGGTTAAGTGTTTAAGTGTCCTAATAGAGTGTCCTATATAAAATTTAAGTTTATAGAACCAAAAAATAAAACGTTCTATCTAAGAGTATTAAATAAGTTCATATGACGTTTTTGGACGTCGTACAAATTTCTAGGACCTTTATAAAATAGAATGTTGTATTAGCCATTTCCTAGGATACTTTTGAGAAGTGTCCTATAAATCCATTTTTTTGTAGGACCCTTGTGTTTATTGGACACATTTTTAAATAGTGTCTTATAAAATAGCTAGTACGACACTTTATTTGAAGAATGTTCTAAAACTTGTTACGACACCTAAAAGCGTCTTATACACTTATTGTAACACTTTTAGATATGACGCTTTATTTTTTGGAACATAACATTCTATAAAACACTTTATTAGGACACTTGAACAATTTAGGCGTCCTATAAACTCAATTTTGTTATAGTGTATTGAGTAGTTTTATTAAAGAGAGTTGCACACTTTTAGGATCTTGTAAACCCAATTTTGTTGTAGTTTTTCTTAATTATCGGTGCATTTAACACTCAGGGGAATGGCTGTTGAGGACTCGGATTCTCGTCATGGACTACGCCTGCTCATCGAGGATTACCCATATGCAGTTGACGGGCTTGAGATCTGGTCAGCGATCAAATCTTGGGTTGAGGATTACTGCAAATTCTACTACAAAACCGACCATATGGTTAAAAACGACAAAGAACTTCAATCATGGTGGAAGGAACTACGAGAAGAGGGACATGGTGACAAAAAAGAAGAGCCATGGTGGCCTAAAATGCAATCTTGTCAAGAACTGATACAAATCTGCACTACATTCATTTGGGTGGCTTCTGCTCTTCATGCATCTGTGAATTATGGGCAATACCCTTATGCTGGTTATCTCCCTAATCGTCCAACTCTGAGTCGTAGGTTTATGCCCAAGCCAAATACTCCTGAATACGACGAATTAAAAGAGAATCCCGATAAGGTTTTCTTGAAAACAATTACTCCGCAACTGCAAATGCTTCTTGGGATCGCTCTGATTGAGATATTGTCAAGGCATTCGTCGGATGAGGTTTATCTTGGACAAAGGGAGTGTCCTGAGTGGACAATGGATGCTGAACCTCTCAAGGCATTTGAGAAATTTGGGAAGAAGCTTAAAGAGACTGAGGAGAGAATCGTGCAAATGAATAACGATGAAAGGTTGAAGAATAGGGTTGGACCAGTGAAAATGCCGTACACCCTACTCTACCCGACAAGCAAAGAGGGAATTACCGGAAGGGGAATCCCTAACAGTACGTCCATGTGAAACTGAAACCAACCAATAATCATTGTGTTGCCAAAACTTGAATAAAGAAAGACAATTACGAGTCTTCGGATATTATTCTTGTATTGTGTTTATATGAAATCTATATGTATATTTGTTCTTTATTTCCACAATCTTCATTCATAACTAAGCAAATAACTACTTGAAGGGGTAGCTGAGTTGGCAAAAATGATCAAGCATGAGGATCATTTCGAGCATCTCGATCGCTGATGTCATCACTTATAGAGAGTATACGTGACCATAAACTGTGAACTTGAATCAAAATTCATATAAACCAGTGGTTTTTTGGTTCATGGTTTCATTTTTTAAAGTAACTTCAAAGAGAAATATGAATGAATGGTTAAGATACCTTCAACTTCAACCAAACTGCAATATTGCTTTATCTTTCAAAAATAAGAGATTTATATGAAGATTAGGTTCTACCAAAATGAAAAAAAGGCCACTGGTAATGATTGTATATGAGTAGGGTGGTAGTAAAGTTGAGTGGTAGGTTGTTTGGGTTTGGCTTGAGCTCCACTTGAACTCGGAATAAGTTTATTCAAAATGATACATTCAGGCTCAAATATTTTTCAATGTTTCAGGTTGAATTTTTTTGAGTTACACACTATAACTTACAACTTTATAAACTTGTTTATGAGCTGGGCTCAAAAATGATAATTTCTATATTTTAAATGTATGATCATATATATATATATATATATATATAGGGTTGGGTTCACGTGAGACCAAGGGTTTTTCGTGAGACCCGTAACACCAATTTATGTTCATTGATCAACTTTATAAGCTAATGATCTATTGGTCTAAAGTTACAAGTTGGAAATTTTATAATTATTGAGAAGTCGCGTGGCGTTTATGAATGTTCAGATCTGACGATTGTAAATCTAATCAAAGGGTTAAGAATTGGTCTCACGGGTCTCACGAAAAACCATTTGTCTCATATGATCTCATGTCTCTCTCTATATATATATATAGACTTGGGATCACGTGAGACCAACCTGTTTTTGTGAGACCCGTGAGACCACATTTTTACACTTGAAACTTCACAGCAACATACTGTGAAGGTAACCTTCACAGTGTTTTTGCTGTGAAGGTTTGACTTTTTTAAACCTTCACAGTGTTTTTGCTGTGAAGTTTCAAGTATAAAAATGTGGTCTCACGGGTCTCACAAAAACAGGCTGATCTCACGTGAATCCAACCATATATATATATATATATATATATATATATATATATATATATATATGGTTTGGTTTATGCAACATTGATGTTACATAACACGAATAGTTGAATTAAACGAGTTTTATCTTAATATTTAATGGTGGCATGATAACATGAATGCCTTTTTATTGGTATATATTCATAAAGAAAACCAAAAACTCATCAAAATTGAGGTTGAATTACATTAGTTCTTAGATATAATTAAGGTAAGAAGATGCGCAAGTACATTTTCTATAAAAATCAATAATTGATTTTGACTTTGGCCAAAGGTGGTTGTGCTCTCAAAATCTTTGTTGGTAAAACATAGAATTAGACAAAAATGCCTGTAAAGGAAAACAAATTGACAATGAAATATGTGATTCCAAACAAGTCATGAGATGATGTTGATGCCCGTGAAGAATGGCCTCTTGATTTGGCACTCTTGTTTCTTTATGGCAATGAAAGACCTTCTTCAAGTTCGTGAAGGACGTGACTTGTGCGCCTACGAAGGTGGATATAAACCCTTTGTTGTCTCTTTATGACCGTAAAGGAGGATAAAATCTAAATTCCAACTTTTTAGCAATTTTGGATCGAAACAAGATTCTTCCAATTGCTTAGTATAGATATCACCATTTTTTCTAGAATTAGACACCTAAGCGTTTTACTGTAAAGTGTTTCTCCAGATCGATGACTCTAGATACTATGCCACGTGTTACAAGTTGATTATTCAGTGTTGTAATTTAATGTAATCGTAGCCTTTTCGTTCTATAACAATAAAAGATAGATTTATTTTAGTAACGTTTGATCATACAATTTGTGCATATATTTGTAACAATCTCTCTCTCTAGATTCATTTATGCTCATATTCTTCTAATCAATCAATGACATGATGATTTCATCAATTTCTATTCATTGACTTCTTGAATGTAAATCAGTACACGGGAACTCACAGATACTTTGTCATATTTCTTGATGATCATAGTTATTTTACCTGGATTTATCTTATGAAACAATGATCTGAGCTTTTGCAAATTTATAAGACTTTCGCCCATATGATGCCATGGAGGACAAGGATCAGTCATTTCTTGACTTTTTTGTTGTCAAAATACTCTCTCTCAATGCTCTTGCCCTGGTTATTTCTTTAGAGAACAGACGCACCGAATGGAAACATCAGCACATTCTTGATATCGTTCATACTCTTCTAATATCTACCAAGTGCCCTGATTGTTTTTGGGGTGAAGCAGCTTATCTGCCGTATACACCATTGTCAACCTATAAAACTTCTTAATCACAAATCTCCCTATAAGAGTCTTTATAGTACCTCTCCTACCTATGAGTTACTAAGAAGTATAGGGTTATGCCTACTTTGTACTCCTTCAACCTCATGAACCTACCAAACTTGAACCCCACTGTTGTCTATGTTGTTTCCTTGGATATGGTAAAGAACACAAAGGCTACCGCGTTGGGATCCCATCTCCCAATGCCTACGCATCTCGAGGCATGTTGTATTTTTGGAAGATCAGATGTTTTCTTTAGTTTCAAAGTTCAAGGTCCACTCTGATCCTTCTCCGTTCTTTACCGATCTATCTATTCCCTTCTTAGACTCAACCCCAACACCAATTTCTTCTCCTCCTATCGACACCATCTCTCAATATCTTGATCACTTTCCTCCATCTACCTCCTCCAAATTACCTATTCCTCCTTCTCCTGGCACTACATTTGATCCTCTATCTTTGATGAATCTTGATATGCCTGTGAGTTCTGATGATCCTACTGCTCCAATTGACGTTTAGTGATCTCGTAGGGTAACACATATACTTTCACACCTTCGTGATTTTCATTGTTATTCTACACTATTTTCTACCCATATTCCCTTTTCGTATAAGGCAACTTCTACTAACCCGCTCCAATTGAAGCAAGCTGTGACATTCTGTCATTTCTGAGCTTCAAGTTAGCACCTTATTAGAGATCCTATATTTAGAACTACATTTTACTAGGATCTAGTCATGATGATTAGAATTCACCTAGCTTAGTTCCCAAAGTTTAGTTCGGAAGATCATGCCTCAGCGGGTAACTGATAAAGTTAACTTGTATAATGTCAAATATTTTAGAAATACTCAAAATAAAATAAAGTTGATATTATAAACTTTTAAAATTAAAATACAAAGGTCTCATTTGAATGTCCAAATAATTTCGTCAAAAGTTGGAGCCTTGATTTATTAATGTCATTTTATTTTTTAATAATATTTGGCAAATTATATTTTTGGGTTCTAAGGGGCTTATTCTTGTTTAAAAAAGAGTTTTTATTGGGTTTGGACCTTTAGAGGCCAGCTCATTTCCTTTTTTAAAAATCCACATATAAATACCTTACATCATTTGAAAACTCTCATTTCCAATTATCATCAGCTTAAACTTTTCATCTCTCTAATCTCTCTCTAAAACAAACCTCCCTCCAGCCGATTCCATCTCCAGGCAAGCCTTTTAAAATTCTGTCAATCTTGAAGTATATTCAAGAATATAAGAAAAATGTATGATACTAGTTATTTTACTTTTGTAAAATAACAAAATTTTCATCTTCCTACTCCCACTTCTTGATCTTGTAGTTAAATTCTTGAGAGTTAAAAAGAGGAGATTATACATCAAAGACATGAAAATGTCTTCAAAAGGATGGTAATCTATGATCCATGTTCTTTGAACTCTAAGAAAGTAGGAGAAAACCTATTGCATGCAGAATTTAATCATGTAAAGTTATATTTCGAAATATCACTACAAAAATGTTGGGTATCAGCGAGGGAAAATTCCCTCGCTGATCCGTCGCTGAAAGTGCTTTCCGTCGTTGATCCGTCGCTGATACTCCGTCGGTCAAAATGTCGTAGGTAATGCTATCAGCGACGGATCAGCGACGGAAATCAGCAACGGATTTGCGACGGACACTTTCAGCGACGGAT
>NW_020204160.1:13315-14973 GCF_001531365.2 Cynara cardunculus var. scolymus
AAATATATATATATATATATATATATATATATATGAAATTTAAATATATTAATTTAAAAGTAGATTAATTTTCTAAACATCAAACCAACTCATAATTAATTATTTGATAGTGACACAAATAGTTGGATCCCAATTGTTCCAAGTTGTGGAAGCAAATCAAAGTTGATTTATTAATATGGAAATGTGAACAATAAACAATTATATAACTTTAAATCCGAACTCATATATATCTTTTAAATGATTAGAAGGGTGTTCGCATAATATATCGAGATATATCTCAATTTTAATGTTTCGTCTTATTATTTATCTTTGTCGATATAATACGGTTTTTAGTGGTTTTGAGAAAAACGATAATGTTTTTATTTTAATTAAATTATAAATTTAAATATATCATAAAAATTTGGAAAAAAATATTGATATCGGTATCAAATTTACTATTTAAAGTTTTGGTTTTTTGTGTAATTTGTTTAATCTAATATTTTATTTATAATTAGATTTAGATTTAATAACGAAGTATTTTATTTATCGTTTAATAAAATAATTTTTATAAAGATAATAATTAAGTATTTTGTTACAACTAATGATTATTCTAATTATATTTTAGATTTTTATATTCAAAATGAGATGTCTATCTCGTATTTGATTATGTTTATCTATAATTGGTTACACAAATTCAAAATGAAGCTTTAATAAGTTGTACTTACGTACAATTTATTGTTATCTTGAATTTTTAGTAATTTGCATCAATAAAAAGTACTTTATGCAATAAAAAATGGTTTTTAAAAGTTTTTGTCAAATTCTTTATAATATAACTAGAAGAGTACTCATGCAATGCATCGATATACATCTTAATTTTAATGTTTCACTTTATAATTTGGATCTATCGATGTTATAATGCGATCTTATGTGTTTTTGAGAAAAGGAACAAGTTTTTATTTTTTAATGAAATATAAGTTTAAAAATATTATAAAATTTTGAAAAAAATAATCGATATTAGTATCAAATTAACTATTTAAAAGTTTTCGTTTTTGTACAATTTCTTTAATTCAATTTTTTTATTATAATTCAATTGAAGTTCAATAACGAACTAACTTATTTTTGGTTTAATAAAATAATTTTTTAAGATAATAATTAAGTATTTTATTATAACTCAATAATTATCTTAATTATATTTTAGATTTTTTAAATTTAAAATGATGTTTATCATGTATTTGATTATGTTTATCTGCAGTTAGTTACACGAATTTAAATATAGAGCTTTAATAAGATATACTCATGCATATTTTACTTGTAATCTTGAATTTTAAGTAATATGCATTAGTAAACACTACTTTATGCAATAAAAATGGTTTTTAAAAGTTTTTCACAAATGCTTTATAGTATAGTATAGATATTAGAGTAAACTATCATTTTCGTCTCTATGGTTTGTTGTTTATAACAATTTTCATCATTCGTATTTAACAATTGCTTTTTTCGACCCTGTAATTTGTTTTTCATTGGTTTTTTGTCCCTCAAACTAATTTTGTTAAAAAAATCTGTTAAACTAAGGGTAATTTAGTCTTTTTATCTTTTTCCCGTTATCCTTGTTATTTTTGTTTAATAATCTTAATGGTATGTTATATATATATATATATATATATATATATATATATATATAT
>NW_020204161.1:0-1784 GCF_001531365.2 Cynara cardunculus var. scolymus
TTTGCTCAGCCTGTGAGATGGGAAAGCTAARACAGGCCTCACATAAAACCAAGTCAGAAACCTCCTACACCAAGCCCTTGGACATGGTACATATAGACCTCTGTGGGCCTATATCAACTCAAAGTCTCTTTGAAAAGAAGTATATGTTAGTACTGGTCGATGAATACTCCAGATACACCTGGGTTGAATTTTTAAAGAAGAAATCAGATGTTCCAGACCTAYTCATTGGAGTGATGAAAAGGCTCCAAGTCCTTCTACAACAAAAACTAATAAAGGTTAGAAGCGACAATGGAACCGAATTTAAAAATGCCATAATCGATGAATACCTCTTTAGTGAGGCATTACACAAAACTTCTCATCAGCAAGAACTCCATAACAAAATAGAGTGGTAGAGCGAAGGAACAGAACCCTAGTGGAAGCAGCAAGGACCATGCTTGCTTCATCGGAGTTACCCGTCACATTCGGGGCTGAAGTTATTTCCACTGCATGCTTCACCCAGAATCGATCATTCATCAACAAGAGACACCAGAAGACACCTTATGAGCTCATCAACCAAAGAAGACCAAATGTTAAATATTTTCATGTCTTTGGGTGCAAATGCTTTGTACTCAACGATAGAGAATATCTTGGCAAGTTCAACAAGAAAGTTGATGAAGGAATCTTTTTAGGCTATTCCCAAACCTCCAAAGCCTATAGAGTCTACATCAAAAGGACAAGAATCATCATAGAAAGCATCAATGTGTCCTTTGATGATTTCACACCAATGACTTCTGGACACAACAGTTCAGAACTTGGACTTCAAAGAAGAGTATATGATTCATCACTTGGCAAACCCAATGAATCAGAGTTAGCTCAATTATTTGAAGACATCTTCGATGAAGAAGTAATCTTTGGACATGTGCCAACTGCAAAATCTATCTCTGGAATCGATGAAGACCATGAAGTCTCCAATGCTAAAGGTACATCTCTTACTAAAACTCATGTTACTTCACCATCAACTTTTTATGTGTCTTCAGATCACGATCAAGAACCAGAGTCTAACTCTGGAGATGATCTCCTCGAGGGGGAGCAAGCAGTCCCATCAGTCGATGAAGAGTTACATCCTGTTGCTTCAAAACCCTAATCAAGCACCAAGTGGAATAAAGATCACCCACACCACCAAATCATTGGTGATCCAACCTCTGGTGTCAAGACGAGATCTGCCACTGCAAATGAATGTMTCTTCGCCAACTTTCTGAGCATGATAGAACCAAAGAAGATTTCAGAAGCCCTACAAGACCCAAACTGGATAGACGTGATGCAAGAAGAATTACTCCAGTTTGAACGAAACGAGGTATGGTCCCTTATGCCTCTACCCAAAGGGAAGACGACCATAGGAACCAAATGGGTCTTCCGAAACAAGAAGGATGAAGATGGCATCGTAATAAGGAACAAAGCCAGGCTTGTTGCCAAAGGCTACCACCAGGAAGAAGGGATTGATTATGATGAGACATTTGCTCCCATTGCAAGACTTGAAGCCATCAGAATATTCCTAGCCTACGCAGCTCACAAAGGCTTTAAGGTCTATCAGATGAATGTCAAGTCTGCCTTCTTCAGCGGCAAACTTCAAAAAGAAGTCTACGTGCAACAGCCTCCTGGGTTCGAAGATCCAAAACATCCGGACTACGTCTACTTTATGGATAAAGCCCTCTATGGGCTGAAGCAAGCACCCAAGGCCTGGTATGAAACTCTATCTACCTTTCTCATCAATAATGGATTCGAAAAAGGTACAATCGATACAACCC
>NW_020204161.1:2569-13827 GCF_001531365.2 Cynara cardunculus var. scolymus
CTGTGACTCCAAGAGTGCCATAGCAATCTCTACAAACCCAGTGCAACATTCCAAGACCAAGCACATCGATGTAAGGTACCATTTTCTGAAAGACAATGTTGAAAAAGAAAATATATAAATGTATTTTGTTCCCATTGAGATTCAACTTGCTGACATTTTCACAAAAGCTCTTGATGAGAAAATATTTTTATTCCTAGTCAGCATGATGGGTATGTTGAATCTCACCACTTAAAGGAAATAAATATTCTTAAATCAGATATTCTCAATATCTCATGGTTATGCCTATAAGTGATACATAGAAAAAAGCCATAATCAATAAGTACTCCAAACTAGTGTATATGGTTCTGAAGACCAGAGCCTCTGGCCATGAAGAAATCTTTTAATATGGCTTAAAGTTTTTCATCGCCTTTGGAACCAGAGACCTCTGGTCCAAAGCAAATACTTAGCTTTTATTCACTAAGTATTGCCTTCGCAACCAGAGCCTCTGGTTCTATAGACCAGAATCTTTGGATTCTCTCTCTTTGAGACCAGAGCCTCTGGATTCTCATCCTTTGAGACCAGAACCCCTTTTGGACTCTATCGCATTTCTTCTATGTAACCAGAGCCTCTGGTTCTAAAGACCAGAGCCTCTGGTTTCCAAGTCCTTTGCAACCAGAGGCCTCTGGTTTCCAAATAAGACTTGGCACGCTAAATTCCCCTTTCATTCATCTTTCTTATCATCTCTAAGACCACCAGAGCCTCTTGGTTCATACTCTTTGTAACCAGAGCCCCTCTGGACCCAAAGAGTCCCCCCCTCCTTTCTCACTCATGTACTTAACCATTTTTCATACTTCTTTTCATCGCCTTTGCAACCAGAGCCTCTAGATTCATTGTCTTTGCAACCAGAGCCTCTGGTTCTAAAGACTAGAGCCTCTGGATTCATTGTCTTTGGAACCAAAGCCCTCTGGTCTCAATGACCCATTCATATGCATATCCATTTGCATACTTAGCCATATTTCATACATCTTTTCATCTTCATTCACAACCAGAGCCTCTGGTTGTATAGACCAGAGCCTCTGGTCACCTCAATCATCCTTATTATTGGTTCTAGGGGGAGTTTTTTTAAAACTCAACCAATATACATGCATCATTTGAGAGGGAGCTATTCATTCATCATGAATATCCATTGCATACATATGCATTTTTTTCATACCAGAGCCTCTGGTTCCACTATCCAGAGCCTCTGGACATCTAAATGCTACATAATAAACCAAGTATCAAACTAGAGCCCCTCTGGTCCTACATAATGGATTGCCCATTCTTAAACAAAGCCTATGGTTTGTCATCCAAGGCTTCTTAATCATGCAATCCAACATATCATCGATGAATTCCTTCATCAATATTTAACCAGAGCACGTCTGGTTCCCCATCAAAAGAGTTATGTGAAACCAAAACTCCTCTGGTTCCATGACAAAATCTCTTCCATCCATAAACCCATCAAAATTGAAAAACTTTCTAAAGATTATACAAAATTGCAGCTTTTGTGACTAAAAACTATACAACATGGGTTTTTAGAAGACCAAAACTTCGTAATTCATATTAATCTTACAATTAGATGGGATTTTAAATTTGAATTGTTTTTGGATTAATCTTTAACGATATATTATTTGGAATAATTTCTTATTTTAAATAATCCATATGTCATCCTCACACGCGCCTGACACCATATACAACATGTTCCCCATAAACCCTTTCAAATTTCCCTTCCCTAACCCCGCCTTGACACATGTCCTCCAACATTAATGGCACGTACAATCAAGACGGCTCACGATCTCCAAACCAAATCCTCATTCACTCCATCGCCACCCTCACGGCCCAGGAAACTGAGGCCGATGAGAACCTTACCTACATAACCACCCAGCTAAACACCATCCTCCAGAACCTTAACACCCTACCAACCACCATCATCTCCCAAATTCCTTAACAAGCCCCACCTCAAACCACTTCATCAATTGGTGAAACCCTTGCCTCTCTTACCCACCAAATGGCCACCATACAAACCACCTTAACCCAACTTCCCGCCACAATACTAGCCCACATCCCCCAGCCTACTCCACCCCCACCTCCCTCTGCAGGCCCATCCTTCATGCAACCTTAACCTCCTTTACAGCAAAGGTGAGAAATCTCATCGCCAGCCTACCCATTCCTCCATCTACATCCACCACCACCTCCGTGCCACCACAAGCTTCATCATCAAGCACGGAGTATGCCACAAGAGCCGATCTCAGGGCTCTATCCAAGGCACTTATCTCCTCTTTCAACGAGATAAGTGCCAAGTTCATTCATCGAGCGACTCAACCGACCAAGGCTCTCACCCAGAACCTTGCTGACAAACAAAGGCGCACTACCTCTCTCATTCACATGATGGAGGAGAGCCAAAGACAACAAGCCCTGAAGGCGTATCTTGCGACCTTCAGGAAGAAGAAATAGAAGAAAAGGAGCAGAGCTTCATGCTTCAACAGCCGCCCACACAAGAAGTCACGACATGAGGATCAAGACCCCGATGATCAAGGTCTTGGACCTCATGAGGGGGAGAACCAGGCTGCGGCTGCTCAATACATGGAATCCGCTGCACCATCACCACCACCCCAAACACAACAACAATCTCCACCATCAACCCAAGCAAGGGAACCAGGGGCTCACCCCTCTGAAGATGTACATAATGTACATATTCCCCTTGCTACCATACCAAAACCCATCGTGTTGAGTTCCTCAACCGATGAAAATCCAACCACCCCACCAACATAAACCAACCCACCTTTTACTCCATCACCCATACCAAACCTACCATTAACCCCATCACCAACCCCTCGCGATACACAACCTTTCATCATCCAACCAGATGAACCAGAGCCAACCCAAGAAACCATCCTCTTGCCAACCGATACACACACCCCAACCGATACACAACCCACTACCCATACACAACCCCCAACCGATACACAAACCACCACCCAAACACAACCCATAACCCAAACCCAACCCCCAATCGAACCAACCACGATGCAAGCGGACATTCTCTCTTTATCAAGGCAACATCCACAGAGCCTAGTTGATGAAATAATCCAAAACATGGAGTTGCTGAGGAGACATCCAGAGATGCCACCCAGGGAACCCATAATGATGGAAAATATCCATCAATACTTGTATCACGACCGCGATGAAAGCTTGTCCCTCAATCCTCCAGTTCTTTCACCTGAATCCATGGACCTCCTACATCATCGATTTGTTAGATAGGCTACCCAACCACCACAAGCTGTCTTCTCAAACGATGATATAAGGAGGGTAATGGATATAAAAATGAGGACCTTCGCCAATAGAGCAATAAGATACATCGAGTACACGGTGGAAAGAGCTCATGGTCAGGTCAGCGTCTTCAACGACAATGACTTGATCAATCTCAACCCCTACGACTTGATCGAACTTTACACGTTCACAGCTCAGCAACAGGATCAAGGAATTAGATTTAGGGTGGCAAACAGAGCGATAATGAAGATGATGGAGACCATGGTGAAGCAAAGAGCCAACAGTGATTTTCAAATTGCTCTTCACTTAGGCATCAAAAGACTCTCCTACGCTCCATCAAATAAAGACTTCCCTGGCCTGCAGGAGAAGAGATCTGCCTCAGTCTTAACTCAACCCAAGCTTGGACTTGTCTACAAGAATGAGTTCGGGGTAAAGAAATTCTTCAGACTAACTGAGGTATTCAAGTATTCAACTGATACACTTGAATGGTTTTAGAAAGTCATCAGAGAAAGACTTGGTAGAAATAATGTGCCAAGAAAGATGGGAATCAACTCATTCATGAGATATCAACAGTCATCGGCTATCGAAGACTACTTCTGTGCTTCTAGGATATATCTCAAGGTAGATCATGATGAGTTGTAAATTTTTGCCTTAAAATGATGTCTTTTGTTTCCAATACTGTAAGAATTCATCATCCAATGGAAATTTAGAATTTCATGTTTTTCTTTAGATTAGTCTCTGTTCTTCAATTCTGTTCATAGATTAGTTTATGTTCTTTCATTACTTAGGGGGAGATTGTTAGACCCCATAATCCATAAAGTGTAAAAGTAATGAAAAACAATAAGTGATGAAGAAACAGAAGACCGATGAAGACATCAAGGCATAATTGACCAAGTCTGGAGACGATGAGCAACCAGAGGGTCGATGAGCAACCAGAGATGCGATGGAAAAAGCATCTTCATCACCCCTCTGGTCAACAACACTTAGAGTTTTCTTCAGTAATTCAACCAGAGGCATACGATGAAGATATGAAGATAAGGTTGATTCATCATCCCATGAAAGACAGTTGGAGATGACAAGTCAACAACTGGATTTCAAGTTTATCTTAAGATTATAGCTTATCCATAATTTAGATAAACATTATCTGTTAATAGAAGATTAGCTAAATAGCCTCACTAGATAGTTTTCTTCTAATTAGCTTACTAGTATAAATAGGTGATTAGGCCTATTGTATTAAATGTTACTTTTACGTTTTTCTTATTAATAAAGTGAAACCTTTGACACTCAAGATTGTTCTTTTAATGTTTATAATTTATTCTTGAGTGTTCATTACTTTGTTCATTAAAACACTATAATATGGTTATTCTTAACTCGATTATTAGTATTATTGAGAGATCTGGGATCAACACAAGGATATATACATGATCAGGCTTTGACTCATCCACAAAACCTTCCAGTTGAGCAACATAAACTTCTTCTTTGAGAATACCATAAAGGAATGTCGTCTTAATGTCCATCTGGTACACCATGAAATTATTGTATGCAACGTACGCCAAGAACATCCTTATAGCTACAATCTGTGCTACCGGGACAAAGGTTTCATCGTAGTCAACACCTTCTTGCTGATTGTATCCTTTTGCGATAAGCCAGGCCTTATTTTTGACAACTCCATCTTCATCCTTTTTATTCTTGAAAACCTACTTTGTCCCGTCAATCGTCTTATTACTGGGACACGGAACCAATCTCCAGACCTTTAATGTTTCAAATTGATTCAACTCATGTTGCATTGCATTTATCCAGTCCGGATCTGCTAAGGCTTCAGACACCTTAGTTGGTTCAATATTGCTTAAAAAAGTGGAATAAAGACACTCATTTGTAGAAGCAAACCGAGTACGAGTAGATACAGTTGGATCACCAATAATTTGATGTATTGGATGATCTCTGGTCCACATTTTGCTATGAGGTAGAGGAATATATGAACTTTCATCTGAATTTTGATCAATATAAGCATTGGGGGAATTATTCGTAACAGGTTCAGGTGAAGGTCCATTGTTTGGAACTGAAATAGGCTGAATATCTGATTGAGGTAAGGTATTTTCATCTTGAACGACCGACACCTCTGATAAATTAGTATTTGAGCCCTCTTCACACTGAACTGGACAATCAAGAGTTTCCATTTGTATTTCTTCATCAACACCTTCTGATTCTTATTCAGTTTCAGTTACTGGAACATCAGCAGATGGACCAGATAATTGTTGTTTAGATTAAACATTCTGGGACAAATCATTGGACTTATTAGGTTTATTATCAAAATATTCTTCGTAAATTCTCAAATAAAGAATCTAAATCAGAAAGATTAGAATTTGAATATTCATTGTTATCTGCATTCCGTGAACTGTTAATTATCAGATCGAGTACTGAACCGTTTTGTTCAGAAGCCACATCAATCACTTCATCAAAAGAAACGTTGATGCTCTCATTGATGATTTTCATCCATTTGTTGTAGACCATGTATGCAGCAGACGTTTTGAGTATCCTATGAATACAGCTTCATCAGCCTTTGCAGCGAACTTACCTCTGTCCACTCTGCCAAATACTCGAAAGAATTTGATATTAGGTATTCTTTTATTTATAATCTCGTATGCAGTTTCACCAAACCTTTTATGAACTAGAGATCGGTTTTGGGTAAACATGTAGTAGCCATAGCTTCAGCTCAAAGAAATAATGGAAGCTTTGAACAAGTCAAGAGTGTACGCGCCGCTTCCACCAAAGTTCTAATTTTCTGTTCAACGATACCATTTTGTTCCGGTGTCCGGGCAGCTAAGAAGTTATGTGTGATATCATGAGATTCTAAGAATGAGCCGAGAATGTTGTTCTTGAATTTAGTTCCATTATCAGTTATGATTTTCTAAACTATCAGTTGTAAATTGATTTGAACAGTCTTCAAGAACGAAATAATAGTCTCAGTTGCTGCTGGACCTATAAATTCAGTTTTGATATTGATCTCTTACTCTGAATAAACTCTTAGGACGATCACAATGCAACGGAAACAATTATAAGAACAAAACAGAGTAATTAAACCAAGAATACACAGTTTAAGATGATGAAGAAGATAAACACAGAAGAATAGCTTCAAAGGTTTTTCAATTCAATTGAAAATAAGACGATTACAATTCAGAAGCACACTGAATACAAAGGCCTAAGCTTCTATTTATACTAGACCCTAACGACTTTACTGACATGATCTAGAAAGTGAAATCATCTAAGCCGTCCAAATAAAGTCTATTAAAAACTAGTCACGTGAGAAGCACATGCAGCTAACAACCTTTGAAAAACAGCAGAACAGGATCTTCACAGAAGACGAATCCGCAGACCCTCTGTGAGCCATCTCAGAGGCTCTGTTGTAATTGACTTGTATGATCTTATTAACAGAGGACCATTTTYCAGAACCTCTGTGAGAGACAACAGAGGTTCTGTCATTCTTGACTTGCACGATGAAACAATTTCTGATGCTAGTCCTCTGTTGTCTTCTGTGGAAGATACCCTTCCGTCAACACTTGCAGAATACTTTTTCATACTTTTACATGAAGTAAATATTAGTGCTAACAATCTCCCCCAAAGTATGAAAAAGTAAAATTCGATAAAAAGATGCAAGAAATGACTAATTGAAAGAATTACAAGAAGAGATAAAACTCATCCTCTGAAAAGAATTACATAAAAGAAATGAATTGAAAAAATGTTGCTTAGGCCTATACTATTACAAAAGATTAGTCCACAGTAGAGTCTGGATAGTCATCTATGGCAAATTGTAGATCTGACTTGATAGTTTTGTAGACTTTGAAAATCCACTCTCTGAAGGAGACTTGAACTTTGATTGCTTCCAGAATACCGGTCACTTCGTTCTCCCTTAGATGCCCTCTGTACACCTCTGTTGCTACTAGGTTGAACACCCACTCAAGTGACTCTGTTGAATACTTGTTCACCTCTGCCAGATCAAAGAACCTTAGAATGTCATCCTTGTCCAAGAACACAAACCCAAAGACGGGATTATTGATAATGGTGTTGGGATGACATCTAAGTAACCAACTTGGCCTGTTCTTCGAAGGGGAAATCTTCTAATCTGTTTGGGCCAACCTCATCGCGATATCGAAGTCCTTCTGGCTGTAGTATTTTACTTGAGCGTGCATTACTTCGATCAGCCTTCTGAGAGAAGTCGAATAGCTTGACCTCCTCTCCATGTACTTGTTAAGAATTTTGTGCAAGAAGATAAGGTCAAATACACAGAGGTTGTGGAGGTCAGCATATGTGAACGTGTAGAGGTTGCCGTCATCCCTCTTCACCACATATTGAGCATAAAGCACGATCTTCTTCAGCATAGTCCTTGGAGAAATGGTTTCAAGAGAAGTTATCACGTGCTCTAAGAAGACCTACTCGCATGGCCTTGTGAGTTTTGAGAAGTTGTACTTGGCAGCGGCAAAAGGCATTCCTGTAAGCTCTGGATCGTAAGGGGACTCTGTGTCCAAGGCAGAGTAACGCCACCACAGAATCTCCTCCACAGTGGTTACGGGCTCTGTGCGCACTTGATGCGTGGGACTTTTGCTCATCGATTCAAGGATCTCAGTAACCCTTCCCACTGTGGCAGATTTTGGTATTATGGTTTCTTCTTCTTCTAGTATCGGCCTCTAGGTGGACCCCTCTGGTAGGATTGGCTTGAAAGTTCCTACCAGAGCGTCGAACGTACTCGTGGACGTTTCCTCCTTTGCCATTTTAGAGGAAGAGCCTTCTCCAGCTCTGGGGATAGGGGCTCTGCTCTTTCTTGCTTGTACCTCTGCCAAAGACGCCTTTAACGCTCGAACTAGGTCTTGGTCATCATACTCTTCTTCATTTATCTCCTCTGGCGTCTCAGAGCTTGACCTCTTCTGTGGCGACTCCTCTACAGCTTTACCCTTGCCTTTCCCCTTAGGCTCTGGAGATTTATCTTTTGAGAACAGGGCAGCTGCAGAGTCCACTACCTTTAGTGGTTTGGCAGAGGTTGTCTTATTAGGCACTTCTGATTTCTTCTCTGTCTTCTTCTCCCCCTCATGACGATCATGGTCATCACCTCCTTGATCGTCATGGATTTTGGTGGCTTCTATTTTGTAAGTAGTAAGGGGAGCCTTCTTCAATCGCCTCCGAATCCTGGTAGCCGCCTTCTCCATTTTCTCGATCACCAACTCAGCGTTCACAGAAGCGCTGATTATGTCGATCTCTATGGCCCACTTCATTTTAAAGAGGTTGCGTTCGCTTCTGACAGTGTCACCCTCTTTGACGAGCTTTGAAGTGCAGTCTCTTATTGATTGGTTGGACGCTCGGGCTTCTTTGAGGAGTTGGTCTGTATATTTGAACACGATATCTCCTAGGGCTTCAACCATTGTGTCTAGCTCTCTGTGAGTGGCTAGATGGTTGATGTTTGCCCTGGAGGAATTGGTATCAACGCCATAGGTGACTGCAGAGAAAAACATCTGCTTCATCTCATACTTGAAGGCGGAATAGTCTGTGTAGCCGGCGGAGATAAAATCAGCAGCAAACTGGGCGGCTACCTCTGATAACTCTGTCTTCAGCTTTTGGATTGAGGAAGGGTTGAGAGACAGAGCGCTGAAGGCTTCTGCGAGGTCGTCTTTATGAAGGACAGAGCTATGAAGGGCTGAAAGGGTCACCTTGAGTTATGAAGTTGTGGATGTCAACTCCTTCAGAGCCTCTGTTATTGGTGCTAACGCTTCTGTCGATGGTTGAGAGGTGAACAAGCTTTTCAACTCGTCCAACCTCTGGAATACCGTTGTGGCAAAGGTTTGTAACTCCCCCTTCGTCACATAAGTATCCTGGGAACCTAGATCACCAACACATGGTGACCTAGTAGCCTTGGAGTGTGAGGCGCCCTCAACGACTGGTTTTGCGATGTCAGCTCGGGGACTTCCACCGGATCCTCTAACATCTCCAATTGGAGAGCCTACCAGTGTTCTGTCGATATCGTACCCAGTAGGTTCAGAGCCTAACTTGGCAGAGGGATCGAGTGGAGACTTTGGGCGTTCTAGACCCGCAGCCTCTGTGACTCTCTCACATGCCTCTAAAGCATGACTTGGTTGTTCACTCTTGTGAGGGGAGGCAACGGATGCCTGTTTGGGTTGTGACGAGTCCTTGGGCGAATGGACTCTTATTTTAAAACCAGCATCCTTTTGAGAGGATATTGGAGTATGTTGTGGTTCCCGGGCAGTGCATTCGACAGAGGACAAAAGAATGTCCTCTGCGAGGTTGGTTTGGGTTGGGTTTCAATAGGGGTTCCCTCTAGAACAGGGTCCCTAGAAACATGGGTAGCACTAGGAGGGGGGCTAGGATGTGTGCCTTCGGCATCTTTTACTCCCTCTTCTATCTCCAACTCTTCTTCCTCGTCGTCTAATATGACCTCTGTCCCCAAATAAGCTACTTCTGTATGCGCTTTAAACTCTTGTTGAATTTGGAGGATTACTTCGTGTATCTGCTCTGTTGGGGACTCTTTGTGAACCACCTTGCGCAACCTTCTGCGCTTTGGAGCAGCCTCTATAGGGCTTTCTGGGATTACAGCCTCTGTGACCACAACTTCTGCGGGTTGGGCCTTTTTTGATTTCTTCTTCTTTGGTGTTTGCAGATAACTGCTTGGACTCTCTTCTTCTGTGGGTCTCTTCTTTCCTTTCTTCTTCTCAGAAGAGTCAACACCCTTTTGAGTCTTCTTAGTCTTCTTTGGTGGGGGACTTGCTACTCTCGGTCTGTCCTCACTCACCTCTCTAGCCTCTACTGGCTCCTCCCTTATTCCTTCTACTCTCATTTTTAGCACTTTCTCACCTAGGGGATACCTATGCGTAGAGGGGTTTCAAGGACCGGCTATGGTCTCCTGTATCCATGTCTGTACTCTTTCCTATCTCCATGGCTAAGGTATTTGAGCATGGTTTTAGATAGAGGTCTTGGGCTTCTGTACCCTAGCTCATGCTCTGTGGGATGGAACTCTTTTATTGGATACAATCTGGCATTAGGCTCGGCAGAGGGCAGCTTCTCTGCAATCATTTCACCAAAGACCATACCAAAGAACCTCTGTAGGATAAGGTTTGGATGGTTGAGGTCCTCTTTGGCCTTCTTCTGCGCCTTCACTTTTGACTTCTCACCCCTCTGTGTCGCGTACTTCTTCTTGATTAGTCCCACCATATCGTCGAATATGAGTTGTGCGTAATCGAGGGGCAGGTTGAAATATGTTCCATATACAATGGAAAGCATTGCGTGAGAGGCTTGGTCATGGCTGCCGACCTTCCCTGTTAGGCAGCAATTCACTATTGAGAACAGAGTGTTCCAAATAGGGGGAAGGCCTTTTCGTTTGAATTCAGTCTTTTTAGCAATTTTTGTCTTGGCAGTGTAGGAGTGAAATTCAAGAAATTGGATCAATTCAGCATCTGTTGGTGATGGGGCAAAGGTATCCAAATGAAGAGTTTCCAAGGAGGGTAGACGGAGGGCTGTTTGCAGGCTATTAACGTTTAGTTCCATAGGTACTAGGGATTTGTTGATTGGGTGAGAAGCGTAACCAACGATGCTCAAACCAGAGTTATCCAGGGTAGTTATGTATGAGCTTAGCAAGAATTGGGTGATATATGTTTCAGGTGTAGGTTTGGTGGCTGAAAGAGCATAATATAATGGATGGTTACGGAGAATTTCAATGAGGGGTAGGTGAATTCAGGGAAACCTGTTGAAGATGGGGCGAAGAATAATTATTGGGTTTCTTGACTAGAACTACTTTCTCATATCGATTTTGAACAAATGATAGAGCGTGAGAAGTTAGGGCTTGGGATTGAGTTACCTCGTTGTCGCTTGAGACATTAACAGATTGAGCGGAGGCTGAAGATGAAGACATAGTTGCAGGTTTTTAGTGAAGCTCGAAATTTGCAGGTTCGTCGGAGAAGAAGGATATTGTAAAG
>NW_020204162.1:0-567 GCF_001531365.2 Cynara cardunculus var. scolymus
AGGCAAATCATTGTCTGTTTTAGCCATCAAGCACACATGTGCAACAACTTCAGCTTCCTCTTCTTCATCTGTCAGGTTCAGCCAATGTTCATCCTCAGCCATAAGAGCTTTGTCGGCATCTCTTTGTTTGGATAGAAGAAACTTATTCTTGTTATAGTCGGTATCACGATTTACCGGCTTCTTGTAGTTAATAGCAAAGTGGCCTAGCTTACCACAGTTATAGCATTTGGTGTTCTCATCAGCTACACCTTTGCTAAATTTCTTCCCTTCTTCCGGCTTTCTCTCATATTTCTTCTCGAATCTCTTTTCTTCATATTTCTTCTTCTCGCCAAATTTGTCTTTGTAATCATACTTTGAGCCTGACGAGAATCTCTGATTGTTCGAGTGTGGCCTTTTGGAGAATTTTTTCTGGAATGCTTTGGTCAGCATTGCTATTGCTTGCTTTATTTCTGACATTTCAGAATCAGATTCTGAGCTGTTACTGTCTTCTGACTCAGACTCACTTGATTGACTAACTTCTTTAACTTTCTTTCCAGATCTGCTTTTGTATTTCTTCTCCTTTCTCTC
>NW_020204162.1:1138-14133 GCF_001531365.2 Cynara cardunculus var. scolymus
AATAGAGATTGCATGATCAGTTCTCCTTCTTTCATCCTTTCAATAAAGTTCAAAAATCTGTCTCTCTATTGATTATAGTCACCACGAAAAAAAACTGGTGGCTTGGTATCAGTACCAAGAGCCATTGCTTCTTTTGAACTCATCTTTTCAGTTTGTATGAAAAATAGGATCAACTGCAGTTCAAAGTTTGAATTTAAAAGATGATTTTACAAAAAAAATATATCTGATAAAGTGTAAACTTGAATAAGCACACATTCAACACTTAGACAATTAAGCACAAGCACTTGTCCGAATTAGTAATCCGCACAAGTTTATCAAGTTTACAAGTCCGGTCAAAAAGATAGACAAAATTATCAAGTTATCCGGATTAGAAATCCGGGCAACACATGGACATAAACCGCACAAAGAGTAAGATTTTAAACCGATCAAAGAATCAAACAATTAAACCGATCAAAGTCAAACACCGTTCAATTTAATACCGTCCAAGATATATACGATTGTAGAAATAAACCGCTCAAAAGTCCAAGACTTACCAAACGGATTCTAAACCGCACACACTTACCACACGGATTGTTTTAAACCGTTCAATATCCGAACAAGTTACAAATTTCTTACAAAGCATCAACGGTTTGTCAGCCGGATTAGCTAAACCGGTCAATGTATCCGCCCAAATGATGTCCGGTATATCCTATATCAAAACAACTCGAAGCACACGGATGTTAAACCGCACAAGCTTTAAGTGGACAAAGATTCAAGCAAAAACATAAAATTTCACACTTTTTACCAAAAATTTGGATCAAAACATGAAAAAATATGAGTTTTGAAGTACTTTTTCCAGAAAGCTAAAAATCGATTTTCGACTATTTCAGCCTTGAAACTTGTTTAAAATGCAAAATGGTGTGAATCAAGATTGTTTGAAATACAAAACCAAATCTAACAATACAAATCTTTACAATTAACACCCAAAAATTGAACGATTTTGGCTCAAAAGCACCAATCCGGACGAAAAAAGTTCAAGAACAGTGAAGAACAGATCGATAAAAATTGTAAAAATCGTGCAGAAAATGTGTAAAATGGATATATCTTCAAATCCAAACTGTTGCAGCTTGCTTTGATACCAATTGATAGTCCCAGAAATCATACAAACATTAAGCAATCTTCAAGAATCATGATGAACATCAAAGATGGAAAGAATATGAACAAAGGATGATTAGATTGATAGAGAGAGAATATTACAGCACTAATCTTGATCAATCTGCTAATGACAATTGTTAATTACAATTACAAGGAAATCACTATTTATACTTGGAAATTGTAAAGGCTAAACTATTACAAAACAACTATACTAAGGAGAAACTTGAATACAACATTAAAGCACTAACTTGAACCCAACAAGGTCTTTTCAGTGTTTAGTTAAACACTGTATGACTCTTCGTTTTCTTAAAAAACCCTTCGTTTTTAAAAGAAAATAGTTAATGAACCGTCTTAATGACGACATTCTCTATTTACAATGCGCAACGCTTTAAGACGCGCAAAACGGTACTATGATACGCTACCTCATTTAATGCCATCCAATCATGGACGAGAACGTGCCATTTTTCATCATAGCCCCTTTCCCCAACCGTCATCTTTTCTCTCTCTCTCTCTCATATTTTTTCTATCTCCTCCTACCTATCAATATGAGACATCTTCTCCTCTTTTCTCTTTACGCTTAAAAATTTCAAAAACGAAACTCTGCAAGAATTTCCAAAGAAAGAACTCTCTCAAACTTCTCAAGAACCTTTCGACCTTTTCTCTCAAAATCATTAAGGTCAAATCCTTTCTTTTCTTTATCTTCTGTTCAGAAATAAGTTTAATAATCTCAAGAAACTTGTTCTCTTGAAATATTAAACAATGGCGATTATTTAACCAACTCTTACTTGGTTATAATCAAATTTCTTTAAACACTTTCTATTTGAAAAACCCTATTTCTTCTTTAAGGACTTTTCAGAAGAAGTTTTTATTTATTCAAAAACTTACCTATAATCTTCTCCAATACGAATCTTGGTTTTTTCTAACAAACTGTTTTGTCTTATTCTTACTCAAAACAGATGGCAGCCAAGAATGTTGGATTCTCTCTCGATGAAGTGTCCTTCAAGGCCAATAATCACATTGCCTAGTTGGACATTCCCTCATCCAAGGTGTACTACCAAGAGGCGGCTGACTTTCTCAAACAGTCGTCTCTACGCTTCGCTCTCAACCATGAACCTGTCATGGTTAAGGAACTTCTCCAGCAGTTTTGGTTCACTGCTTAGGTCGTGGATGTCAAGACAAACATGGCCGCGAAGTTGAACAGGTCAACTTCACCTTCAACCGCATGGAAGTGAAGTTTGGCGTGAACACAATGAGGACGGCTCTTAGCCTTCCCAAAGGCCCCTTCGACAGTAAATCCACAACGGCCGAGATCATTGAGTGTCTCGATGCCATTGGCAATCAATGGCCAATGAAGAAGGACTCAAATGCTCCCATGAAGTCAGCGATCTGGCAATACCTGTTCTCTCACTTCATCCAGTCTATGGGTGGAAAAATTGGAGGTCAGGACCAGGCCTCTAGGATCACCTTGACGATTGGTGTTTCTACGATTCAACATTGCAATATAAGTTATGTTGCGGTCATTTTCGATGACTTGGTGCAAAAGCTGAACAAGCGCCAGCGAGAAAAGTTGGTGCCTTACACCAGGTTTCTTTCGATGATCTTCGCTAAGATCTTGGGAGAGATATACTCCACGGTTTCCAAGCTTGGATCCAGAATTCTGGATTATAAGCTGAGGGACAGTGATGTGACACTCTCTTCTATAGTGTCTCTCACTACCTCTTCTCCTCAGGTTGCCAGGACAAGGCTAAAACCCCCCGAGTCTAGTCCAGCCACCAAAACCTCCTCCAAACGACCTTCTTAACCAACTCTTGGTTCTCCTCAGAGAGCCAAAAAGGCCAAAAAGGGAATAGCCACGTCTCTGGCTGAAACCTCTCGACAGGTTTTAGTTATTGAAACTAGCCTTAACACCGAGACAATTTTTGCTAACCCTCCTATCTCTTCAGTGATTTCTCCCATCAATGTCGTATCAGTGGCATCTACCCCAATTTCCTTAGTGACCCAAATCACTGAAGGTGTGAATATCAACACTGCCACCGCTAAACACCCACGTCTCTTCTCAACCATTTTCTCTTCTCCTCCTTCTTTGGTCTTTACACGTGTTGATGACGTATCAGCGACCGTCCTCCCTAATATTGAAACACACACCACTATACCTGAGGTTGCTCCTCTTGATGCTCCTTAGCATATAGATATCCATCCTCTCGAGGATATCTTTGCTCACGCCAGTGACAATCCTTTGGATGTCATTGATGGCCCCTTAGGTGTTCCATCCTCCTACCCTTTCATTTCTACTAACCTTGAGCCTCTTGTTGCTCAATCTTCCTCCATTGCAGGTCCTTCTTCTATGCATCAGCCAGATGCTGAAGAAGAGGAGGAAGAAGATGGGGAAGAGAAGGAAGAAGATGAAGAGGATGAAGAGATTGATGATTACTATGACATGGCATCTGATGTCAAGCTTCTTCTCCCAGCCTTTGATTCAGTTTTCTGCAAGACGAATGAAGTTCACCAAGAAATTCCCCGCAAGGTTGACCTTGATGTGGACCTCTCAGCCCTCAAAGCAGACGTTCAAGAAGTTCAGAGTCACCTCTTGACTCTCCAAGAAGCTGTTCGAGCCAACATTGAAGCCATTGATGTTCTCTCAAGTAGGGCTGATGATGCTAGGCTCTATCCCTTCAGCAGACGGGACTTCTTCAGCAGATCTAAGATGTTGTCCATCAACTAGCTAAGTGATCCCACCTTCTTTCTCTGTTGATGATCGTGCTCAGTTCAATGAGACGCGTGAGGCAACGACTACTCTAGCCGGTGCTCTGTCAAGGCTAGAGGAAATGATGGTTCTCCAACATCAGCGCGTGGATGAACTCTCTGGCTTATACTCTCAAGTCTGAGCAAGAGTGGGAGAGATGAGGTCCAACGCTGCTGGACCATCTGATGCTGCTGATGCTGCTGCTCCAACATTACCTGCAACTGAAGCTGAAGCTCCTAGAGCTGAAGTTGTTGCTGCTCCTGTAATCCTGACCACCGAAGCTGTTTCAGCTGAGGCTATTGATGCCATCCTAAAGGATGACGCTCTTCCCATCACCTCTGCACATGTTGCTAGTGATGATGATGATGAAGACGAAGATGATGATGATGAAGATGACAAACTTGTTCTCTCTAGACCCCGGAAGTCACTTAAAATGGTGATGATGACGATGATGATGAAGATGACGATGATGATGAAGATGACGATGATGATGAAGATGACTTTACCATCAAGTATCAAAAGCTAACAACCATCACCAAGGGAGTCGCCCTCAGGGATTCTACATCCCAGGGGGAGTAAAGGGAAGGAGAGTCTGCTCCATCAAAGAACCAGGACCATCATTCGAAAGGCAAAGCGATCGCTGAAGAAGGGAATCTGAAAGTACTTTTCAATATCCCTCAACCCTTATTTGAAGACTCTACGTCTCAGGTAGTAGTCACTTCACTTTATCAACTTCAAATTCCATCAACTACCTGCGGTCGACTGGAGTGGGTCCCTGAAAACCCTGTCTCCAGTGCTCCCACCGACCAACAGATGGCTCAGCTAAAGGAGTCACTCGAGTAGACTAGAGTAAAAATCTCTCTTCGTACCTCTAGTGGTGGTGAGTTTGACTTCCTTTTAGAAGCTGAAAGACTCGAGGCATTAAGGGATGAAGAAGAGATAGAGCTTCAGAGGAAGCAGACTGAAGACAGCTTAAAGCTGGCCAAGTCACTAGCTGAGAAGATTCTTCCCAAGAGAAAGTCCAAGAAGAAGGTGAACGTTGTCCAAGGCCAGGCTAAACTTCTTTCCATTGCAGAAGCTGAGCATGAGAAGAACTTGAAGTTGGTTGAAAAGGACAAGCGATGGAGCAAAGCAAAGTTGAAGAAGAGAATCAGTCCCCGTTCGATCATCAGCGTTAGCATCAGCGGATGTTCAAAAGACGATGGAACACTGGTCTCAATGCTCATCACCAGGGACAATCTCGATGCCATCACCGAGTACCCTTCCTACCCTAGACGCTATGGATACAGCGAATGGCTGGAGATCAGGCAAGCCATTCAACAATCCAAGTCAAGACATAAGCCGATTATCGAGGACATCATCAACAATCTCATCAAACGGATGTCCAGGTATGCCGCAGTCCCTGACAGGCCTTCTCTGAAGAAAGGTGGGAAGAAGAAACAAAAGCTCTCTAATCCTAATGATGGACCATTCCTAAAGAACGAACATGAAACAAGGTTCTCCTTAGATGAAATCCTGAAGGGTCATGAGAGTATAGACATTTCTATGCTGAATCTCGACTTGCCACATTCTGTCACACCCCACTAAAGCGGAAACACGAGACGTAACAGGTGAGCATTTCATAGCTCCAATCGATAGATAACACCATTAAATGCATAGTCCATGAAAATTTACAAATTCATAACTTTACTGTTCACGATGAAAACATCATTTTCAAAAAGAGATTTCTAAAACTTGTGAACAGGTGTTATCACATAAGATCTTCCAAAACTTCCATTCTAACTTAATTTCTTGAAAAGCATGAAACATAAAATGACGTCAACTACAAAGAGTTGTTGAGTTCACGGGTTTTCATATGCACAAAATATTTACAATGCATAAATCACAATTAGTAAACTTATACATAACATGCACAATATAAATGTAAATTTTTCCATCGATGCTTAAAAACTTGAGACGTTACAGAGCCTTACCTGACCAATGTGCCCCATTAGTTTACGAACTACGATAAGTGGCCCGTTCACTCACTTAGGTACCACGGTTTGTATCAATACTACTTCAGCGGTGGCCCATTTGCACACATGAGTAGACTATGAAAAACATAGGTAATGTGCACCATTTTTTGGGTGAGACTGTCAACACAATAGCGGCCATCCACAATTACCACGGCCCGGGGACGTGCCCGAGTTAACTAGTAGCGTGTACGGAAGGAGACTTTTTGAAATATCCTCTTAAGCACATCAATTTATCATTTATAGGTAGTGCAATAACAATCAATTTTTCATGATTTTCACAACTTTTGAATAAACAGTTCTTTAGTCCATTAGTTTTACAACTAAACAGTATAGTTTGCATTCTTTCATGCTTTTCCCCTAGTTAAAAATAACTAAAAGCAGTAAAAGTGGGACCGTGAAAACTCACAAGTTCGCAGATGAATATCCAAGGTTTTGTTGACGTTCAAAGCTCCAACGTCCGCCCTACTTTCCTATTTAGTCCGAAATCCAAAACTTAGATCACCTTCCGGGTTTTACTAAATTTAAAGTGACATTTATACCTTATGTAATGCCAATGATTTTTTTATGGATTAAAGCTGATACATTTTTCAATAGTCCAATATTTATGCATTTAAAGATTAAAGCCTTTGCACCAAAAGTTAATATTTGGACAGACATGCAATATCCGATTTTTGGAATCTCGGTCTCACCAAACATTATAAAGAGGAACCTTCCAAAAATCATTTTACTTTTAACTTTTTATACATCAAATGCTACTTTGTTGAACAACTTCTAACCAAATTTCACACCTTTTTAGAAATATTTTAATATTTATATATGTTCAACCCATTTTCTCATATCAAGCAATTTAGACAGATTGCATTTATCAAAACTGGGGTCAAAATGGAAGGTCTTAACTTTGATGTTTTTCAATGGTTCCAAGAGATGATTCAAATATTTTGGACTTTTATTTTTAGAGAAAATACAATCAGCGATAACGTTGACTAACAATCTGTTGGTTTTCAGAACATCGCTTTTATTGGATAAATACTACATGCAATGCGATTTTCCTCTATCTTCTTGAGTTCTAAGTTTATAGATCATAGATTACCACAATTTCGAAGACATTCTCATGTCTTTGATGAATAATCTCCCACCTTAGAATATCCAGAAATTTTTTAAGCTCAACAGGAAGAAGGAAAAAAATGTGACGGAGACGAGATATAAGATTGAAACGATACAAAGTTAATAAAATTAATCTATTACCTATTGTTCGCTTTTTCTTGAAGCCTTGGATGTTCTTCAAGATTTAGGGAATTTAAGAAGATTTTGACAATGAGTTCGGCTGGTGTGGGAGACAAAAAGTTTAGAGAGAGAGAGAGAGGGAGTGATACAAAATGAAGAGGAAATGGAAGTTTTCAAAAGAAATGGAGTTTTTATATGTGGATAAAGGGCCCGGCCCATTCAAGGCCCAAATCACCTTATTTTTATTTTTATTTTTATTCTCTTATAAAACTACAGCCCAACTAAAAAAATTAACTCAAATACATTTTATCAAATACCGATAAAGTTATTTATTATTAAATCAAAATTCCTAATTTTGTAAAATTATTTGTATATTCAAATGAAACTTTTAATTTTAAATTTGAATTTATAATATCAACTTTATTTATTTTAAGAATTTTTTACATATATTTGACATTACATAAGTTACTTTATCAGTTACCCGTTGGGACAGGGTTTTATGAACTATAATCTGGGAGCTAAGTCAATTGATTTCTCAATCAATATGACTAGACCCTAATAAGTTATAATCCTAAATATAAGAACCCTTTAGCGATGCTAACCTGACGCTCCGAAAATGATGGATGTCACAGTCTCCCCATGCTAGAAAAATTTTGTCCCGAAATTTAATTTCTCAATTCTTTGCTTTGGACCCGTTCGTGAATAAGTGAGGATACTTATTTTTCATAAAATCCTCTCTTTCCCATGTGTACTCCGGTCCATGCCTTGAGGTCCAATGAACTTTTACAATCGGGATCTTACTACGCCTCAACTGCTTAACTTCTCTGCCCATGATTTCTATGGGTTTTTCAATGAAACGCAGTTGATCAATAATTTGCACTTCTTCCAATGGTATGACATGTGTTTCATCAGTTAAACACTTTTTGAGGTTTGATACATGAAATGTAACATGAATGGTGCTTGGCAAATTTAGCTTGTATGCCACTGGTCCAACTCTTTCAGTTATTTCAAATGGACCAATATATCGGGGACCCAATTTGCCTCTTTTTCCAAAATGCATTATTCCTTTATAGGGTGAGACTTTTAAGAGTACTTTATCTTCCTTTTGGAATTCCAATGGTCTCCTCCGATTGTCCGCATAACTTTTCTGATGATCTCTTGCAGTTTTGAGTCGATCCTTAATAATTACAATATTGTCAGTAGTTTCCTGAACTACATCAGGTCTTGTTAATTGCCGATCGCAAATTTCTAACCAACTGAGTGGGGATCTGCACTGGCGCCCATATAATGCTTCATAAGGCGCACACTGAATACTGGCATGATAGCTGTTATTGTACGCAAATTCAATTAATGGAAGGTGCGTATCCCAGCTTCCACCAAAATCTATGGCGCATGCACGTAACATGTCTTCCAATGTCTGGATGGTTCTTTCCGTCTGCCCATCCGTTTGAGGGTGGTATGAAGTACTTAAATCTAGACGTGTACCCAGCCCTTCTTGAAGTGATTGCCAAAATCTTGACGTAAATCGTCTGTCTCTATCCGATATGATGGAAAGAGGTACCCTATGCCGAGTGATGATTTTATTGATGTAAATTTGTGTCAGCTTCTCCATCTTATAATCTTCTCGGATTGGTAGGAAATGAGCAGATTTCGTCAGTCGATCTACGATTACCCAGATTGTATCATGCCCTCTTCCAGTCCTGTGCAACTTAGTTATGAAGTCCATTGATATTTGTTCCCACTTCCATTGGGGAATTTCAGGTTGCTGCAGTAGACCAGATGGTTTTTGATGTTCAGCCTTGACCATTGCACAAGTTTAACACTTATTCACATACAAGGCAATGTCTTTCTTCATTCCAGGCCACCAATAGTGTTCCCTCAATCCCTTATACATCTTATCCGCTCCTGGGTGAATTGAATATTTTGATCGATGGGCTTCGTTCAGAATTATAGATCTAAGGTTGCCAATCTTAAGAATCCAAACCCTATTTCCCAAGTAATTTACTCCATCAGACTTCAGTTGAAACTTAGTTTCCATGTGGTGTAGGGTCTCATTTTTCAAATTCTCTTCCTTTAATGCCTCTTTTTGATCTTGGAGAATCTGTACCTTCAAACTCATGGTTACTACTGCTCCCAAAGCTTGCACCCTTGTTGGCTTCACTCTTTCCTTTTTGCTCAAAGCATCAGCTACTACGTTAGCCTTGCCTGGATGGTACTTAATTTCACAGTCATAATCACTGAGCAATTCAACCCATCTTCTTTGTCTCATATTTAGCATTTTCTGATTGAAGATGTGTTGAAGACTTTTGTGATCAGTGAACACTGTGCACTTGGTACCATAAAGGTAATGTCTCTAAATCTTAAGTGCAAATTCTACAGCTCCTAATTCTAGGTCATGCGTAGTATAATTCTTATCATGCACTTTGAGTTTTCTTGAGGCATATGCAATGACCTTATCTTTTTGCATTAGTATGCATCCTAAACCTTGATGTGATGCGTCACAATATACCACAAAGTTTTCTGAACCTTCTTGTAATGATAGAATAGGTGCATTGCATAGCCTATGCTTAAGAGTTTCAAAGGCCTCTTCTTGTTTCTCTCCCCAAACAAACTTCTTGTCTTTTTGAGTTAATACTGTTAGGATCGTATAACTCAGTTCTTGGTACTGAATACTTACTTGATTGATTGGATTGACAGTGAGTAAGAAGCGGAAAGTAATATAATCAAACAAGTAGTAATCGGTATGAACACGATGAAGAACACTTGAATAACATGAAGAGAAAAGCTTCAAATGATTTTCAATAGATTGAAAATATTGACAATTACAATTCTGGAAGCACTCTCAATACAAAGGCCTACGCTGCTATTTGTACAAGCAAGTAACCGTTTCATGACATGACCTAAGACAATTAAATCTAAGCCGTTCATCTAAAACATATTACAGACCAGATCACGTGAAAGTCACGAGTAGCTAATAAACATAAGTAAAAATGAGCTAAAGATAATCTACAAAGAAGACATTTCTGCAGATCCTCTGTGAGACATCACAGAGGCTCTGCTGGATGAGACTTTGTGGAGCGCAGAGGAAATCTTCCAGAACCTCTGTGAGACACGACAGAGGTTCTGTCGTCTTTGACTTATAGCATGGTCTTTGCAGAGGACAAGTTTTTGGAACCTCTGTGATGGATGACAAAGGTTCTGTCACTTGAATCTTGTACGATTGAGCTTCTTTTGTTATTTTCCTCTGTTGTCTTCTGTGACAGATCAGCTTCTGTCAGTACTTGCTGTTTTACTTTTTCTATACTTTTACATTTAAGGAATGAGAGCTAACAATCTCCCCCTAAGTATGAAAAAGTAAATTTAAACTCTAGTTGCAAGTTGAAGACTTAATTGAAAGGAAATTACAAGAGGTGATAAAACATCAGCCTCTGAAATGAATTACTTGAAATGAATTACAAGGACTGGAATGAAAGAATTACAAAACTTAAATGTCAATAATTGTTTTACAGAGGAATAAGATTAAACTGCAGATTCTGGGAAGTCATCTGCCGCATAAAGAAAATCTACTTTGATCAGCCTATAGACAGTGAAGACCCATTCTCTGAAGTTTATTTGCACTTTGATCGACTCCAGGATGCCTGCTACTTCTGTCTCCCTTAGATGACCTCTTTCCACCTCTTTCATCGCACACTTAAAGATCCACTCCAGCGTCTCTGTTGAATAACGAGGAGCTTCTGTAGGATCATAGAATTGCAGGATCTCATCTCTGTCCAAAAACACAAATCCAAACAAGGGTCTGTGTATAATGGTGTTGGGATGATGCCTGAGGATCCAGTTAGGCCGACTCTATGGAGGAGAAATTCGTAGATCCTTCTGCATCAACCTTACTGCTATTTCAAAATCCTTCTGGCTGTAGAATTTTACTTGGGCGTGCATAACCTGTACCAGCCTTTCGAGGGACAAAGAATAGGTTGACCTCTTCTCCATGTAGACATTTAAGATCTTGTACATATAGATGAGGTCGAACACACAGAGGTTGTGTAGATGTGCGTCGGTGAAGGTATAAAAATTTCCATCTTCTCTCCTTACCACATATTGTGCGTAGAACACTTGCTTCTTCATCAGAGTTCTTGGAGTAATTGTCTTGAGACTTGTAATTGCGTACTCTGAGAAGACCTGCTCTCTGGGCCTGGTKAGCCTTGTGAAGTGGTACTTGGYGATTGGTGAAGGTATTCCTGTAAGTTCTGGGTCATACGGGGGTTCTTTGTTGGCTAAAGAGTACTTCCATATTAAGACCTCTTCTGGAGTAGTGACGGGCACTGTGCAAGGTTTGTAAAATGGAATTTTGCACATAGACTCAAAAATATGAGAGACCCGTCCTTCTGTGGCTGTCTCTGTTGGCATCCTGGGTTTCTCTTCCTCTTCTTCTAGGATTGGAATTTGGGTAGACCCCTCTGCAAGGATTGGCTTGACCGTTCCTTGCAGAGCGTCAAACGTACCCGTGGACGTTGTCTGCTGTTGGACTGGTGGAACTTGAACTTGTGGGAATGCAGAATGTAGCCTCACCTTCTCTGTAATGCATGGGCACTTTGCGCTTCTTTGCCTGAGCCTCTGCCAAGGATATCTTTAAAGCTTTTATGATCTCGGGGTCTTCACCAGCATGCTTTGCTTCATCGAATGGCTCTGGAGTCTCTGTACTTGATGAAGACCCTTTCTTTGAGGACTCTGCAGCTATGGCCTTGCCTTTGCCTGTAGGCTCTGCAGCCTTCTTTATACTCTGCAGCTATGGCCTTGCCTTTGCCTGTAGGCTCTGCAGCCTTCTTCTTTTCTCGGTCAGTAGCTGTAGGTTCCCCAATCTTTATGCCTTTGGCAGGTGCTCTGGCTGTCTTCTTTTTGAGCTTTGGGACTGGGGCCTTCTTTTTCATCTCCTTCTCCTTCTCCTTCTCCTTCTCCCCCTCATGACGATCATCATCATCGGCATGATCGTCCTGGCTTGGTTTGGCAGCGGCCTTGCACGTTGTAAGGGGAGCCCTCCTTAAATGGCGTAGGATTCGAGTGGCTGCCTTGTACATCTTTTCAATTACCTTCTCCGCACCCGCAGAGGCATTCATCACGTCAAGCTCTGTAGCCCACTTGAGTTTGGAGACGGTTGATAGAACTTCTGCATGAAGGAGCTCACCTTCCTTGGCAAGCTTGGTCATGCCTTCTGTGATTTTATCGTCGGAAGAGAGAATCTCCATCTTCAGTAATGAGATTTGGCTGATCACAGAGTCCCCTAGCGCATCTACCATGGCGTCCAGTTCTCTTCGAGTGGCCAAGTGATTGATGTTGGCACTTGAGGATTTGGACTGGATGCCATAGGTGACCGCAGAGGAAAACGTTTCCTTGATCACGTCACGGAATGAGGAATAGTCTGTGTAGCCCGCTGTGACGAAGTCGCCTGCAAACTTTTCCGCCATTTCTAAAAGTTCAACTTTTAGAGTTTGGAGTGAGGAGGGGTTGAGGGACATTGCTTGGAAGGCTTCTGTCAAATCGTCCTTCTTGATGGCAGAGCTCTGAAGGGTCGCCAATGTAAGTTTCAACTCTGAGGTGGTGGCGGAAAGCTCCTTCACAGCCTCTGTAATTGGTGTAAGATCCTAAAGCTGTTGCTAGGAGACGAACAAGCTTTTCAACTCATCCATCTTTTTGAACAACTTTGTGGCAAAGGCGTTTAGCTCCCCCTTTCTCACAAAGTCGCCTTGGGAACTCGGACCACCAACACATGGTGACCCTTCTGCCTCGGAGCGTGAGGCGCCCTCAGCGGCTGGCATAGCGTGGCCTGCTCGGGGACTTCCACCATATCCTCGAACATCTCCTTGAGGAGAGCCTAATGGTGTTTC
>NW_020204163.1:0-409 GCF_001531365.2 Cynara cardunculus var. scolymus
CACAGCATGTTACTAAGTGGACCCAAAGCCATCCCCAATCTCAAATCATTGGAGAACCTTCTGCCGGTGTAAAGACGCGAGCCACGGCGAATTTCTGCTTATTTACTTGTTATGTAAGTGAAATTGAACCCAAAATAGTGGCAGAGGCTCTGGCAGACACCTTATGGGTTGATGCTATGCAAGACGAGCTAGTTTAATTTGACAGAAACCAAGTATGGACACTCGTACCTCTGCCAGCTGAGAAACTTGCAATTGGCACCAAGTAGGTTTTCCGTAACAAGAAGAATGAGCAAGGGGTAGTGATAAGGAACAAGGCACGGTTAGTTGCTAAAGGGTATTGCCAGGAAGAGGGTATTGACTATGAATAAACTTTTGCTCTTGTGGCCAGACTAGAAGCTATTCGTATCTT
>NW_020204163.1:2357-4126 GCF_001531365.2 Cynara cardunculus var. scolymus
CAAATCAAAAACCTTTACCACTCTCAAATACTCCGGCGAACCTGCAACTAAGAATTTCTCAAGCATTAAACCTGCAAAATGTCTTCTTCATCCGCATCTGCACAATCCGTCATTGTCTCGAGCGACAACGAAGTGACCCAAGCTCAAGCATTGACATCCCACGCCCTATCCTTCGTTCAAAACAGATACGAGAAGGTCGTACTCATTAAAAATCCAAACAACTAATTCTTCGTCCCATCTGCAACAGGTTTTCCCGATTTTACCTTTCCATTACTCGAAATACTAAGAAACCATCCTCTTTTCTTTGCCCTATCTGCTACCAAATCAACCCCAGAACCATACATAACCCAATATCTCCTAAGTTCATACTTAACAACCCTTGACAATTCTGGATTAACAATTGTTGGATACGCCTCACACCCCGTCAATAAATCTCTGGTTCCCTTGGAACTGAATGTGGACATTTTAAGAACTGCCCTGTGTTTACCCACATTGGAGGAACTTAATTTGAATGCCTATGCTGCGACCCCCACTGATGAGGAATTGATTCAATTCCTGGAATTTCACTCCTATGCGACCCTTATCGTCAAAATATTTAAGCGCAAAGGACTGCCCCCTATCTGGAACACCCTGTTTTCTATCGTCAACTGTTGCTTGACAGGGAAGGTGGGTAGTCACGACCAGACCTCACACGCCATGATGTCCATMGTGTACGGAATCTACTTCAACCTTCCTYTGGATTAYGYGCAGTTAATATTCGAGGATATGGTCGGGTTAATCAAGAAGAAATACGCGAGTCAAAGGGGCGAAAAATCAAAGGTCAAAGCACAAACGAAGGCCAAGGAGGACATGAACCAACCCAACCTTATTCTGCAACGTTTTCTTGGTCTAGTCTTTGGCGATCTATTAGCAGCCGAACTTCCTTCTGTGGAGCCAAACGCAAGGCTCTACCCGTTCAAGGAATTTCACCCCACTGAGCATGAGCAAGGGTACAGAAGCCCAAGACCCTTATCTAGAGCCATGCTCAGATTTCTTAGCCACGAAGACAGGAAGGCCTATAGACGTGGATTCAAGCGACTAGAACCGGTCCCTGAGACCCCACCACGAATAGGAATCCCCCTAGGAGAGTGAATCGAAAAAATGAGGGTTGAGGGACGTACGGAGGAGCCTGTAGAGGCTGGTAAGACAAGTGAGGCAATCCCTAGAAACCCAAGTCCCCCATCCAATAAGCTTAAGAAGACACATAAGGGTACCGACTCTTCTGTGAAAAAGAAGGAGAAAAAGAGGCTTGTAGAAGAAGAAGGCCCAAGTGGTGCTCTGCCAAAATCTAAGAAGAAGAAAACCAAGAAGGCTCAACCAACAGAGCCTGTGGTCACAGAGCCTGCAGTCACAGAGCCTGTGGTCACAGAGCCTGTGGCACAAGAGAGCCCGACAGTGGCTACAACTCATAAGCGCAGAAGATTGCGCAAAGTAGTTCTCGATGTTTCCCCAACAGAACAAATCCAGGATGTTCTCGCCAATATCCAAAAGGAGTTCAAAGCGCCAATCGATATATCTAAGTTGGGGACAGAGGTCATCTTAGACGACAAAGAAGAAGAGGAAGAAGAGCTAGGTGAGGGAGAACAAGATGCCAAAGGCACACAACCTAGCCCACCTCCCAGTGCATCCCACGCTTCTAGGGGCCCTGTTCTGGAGGGATCCCCTATTGAACAAGGCACGCACATGCCGAACCCAAACCAGCCTACCCACACAGAGGACACTCTTTCGTC
>NW_020204163.1:4927-6166 GCF_001531365.2 Cynara cardunculus var. scolymus
CTCAAAGACGAAATCAAGCAGATTTTTTCCTCTGCGGTGACTTACGGTATTGATACAAAGTCCTCAAGGTCCAACATCAATCACCTAGCTACCCRCAGACAGATTGATGCTATGGTTGAAGCTCTGGGTAATCTCGTGTGCAAGCATACAGACCGTCTTCTCAAAGAGGCCCGTGCCTCCAACACAGCAATCAGAGACTGCACATCATAACTCGTGAAAGAGGGTGACCTCCTCAGAAGTGAAATCTACAGAAGCGTCTCCAAACTGAAATGGTCAACAGAGATCAACATCAATCATGCCTCTGAGCTCGCAAATGAGGCAATCAAGAAGATGAAGAAGGCGGCCACCAAAATATTGCAGAGGTTGGAGAAGGCTCCCCTGGATACATGCAAGGCAGAAGCCAAAAAGAACCATGACGAACAAGAAGGTGATGATCGTGATCGTCATGAGGGGGAGAAGAAGGATGAGAAGAAAGCACCAGAGCCAAAGAAGACTCCTGCCAGAGGAGTCAAGATTGTGGACTCTACAGCTGCCTTGTTCTCTAAAGGCAAGGAAAAGGCTCCAGAGCCTAAAGGCAAAGGTAAAGGCAAAGCTGTAGAGTCACCATAGAAAGGGTCGTCGTATAGCACAGAGACTCCACAGGCTATAAATGAAGAGGAATACAGAGACGACCTAGCGCTCCTTGAAGCTTTAAAGGCATCCCTAGCAGAGGCTCTAGCAAAGAAAGGAAGAGGCCCCATCCCTCACAGAGCAGGAGAAGGCTCTTTATCACAACTCCCACAAGTCCAAGAAACGTCCACTGGTACGTTTGACGCTCTGCAAGGAACCGTCAAACCCATCCTTGCAGAGGGGTCAACCCAGAGGCCAATTCTGGAAGAAGAGGAAGCCAAGGTGCCAGAGTCCGCCACGGTAGGAAGGGTGTCTGAAATATTCGAATCAATGAGCAAGATTCCAATGCCAAAAGTCTGAACATAGCCCGTTACTACTTTAGAAGAAATTCAAGTGTGGAGGTACTCTGCAGCAGAGATAGAGCCTCCCTATGATCCAGAAGTTACAGGGATCCCTTCTGCCGCCGCCAAGTTCCAGTTCTCTGAGCTCACATGGTCTCGTGAGCAAGTCTTCTCAGAGCACATGATCACTTCCCTAGAGACAATTTCTCCAAGGACTATGCTAAAGAAGAAGGTGCTCTATGCTCAGTATGTAGTAAGGAGGGAAGATAGCAACCTTTATTCATTCACA
>NW_020204163.1:7376-8485 GCF_001531365.2 Cynara cardunculus var. scolymus
GTATTGTAAACATTTTCAATCAATTAAAAATCATTTGAAGCTTCTCTCTCGTGTTCTTCATTCAACTGTGTTCTTCATTGATTATTACTCTGTTTGTTCTTATTGCTTCCGCTGCACTAATATTGTCAAATAGATCATCCAGAGTGAGTGATTAATATCCAAAACTGAGTTAATCGATCCTATCAGCATTGATATAAATTTGTTTCCAGTCTTGTACAGAAAATTCATCATTCAATGAAAAATTTGGAATTTGATGTTTTTCTTCTATATTAGTGTATGTTCTTCATATGTGTTTAGATTAGACTTTGTTATTTCATTACTTAGGGGGAGATTGTTAGAACCCATAATACAAAATGTAAAAAGTAATGAAAAACAATAAGTAATGAAGAACCTGAAGACCAATGGAGATATCAAGGCAGAATCGACTAAGTCTAGATCGATGAAAAGACTATCCAGAGCATCGATGGAAAGACCAACCATTAGACCGATGGACGAAGTTCAACCASCGGACCGATGGATGATGCGATGGAAAGTATTCTCATTGATACGATGGACAGACTAATACTTAGAAGATTTTCTAAGTATTCATCCAAGCGTGCAAAGAAGACTTGAAGATAAGGATGAAATCACCACATATATATAATGACACCTGGAGATGATGAATCAACAGCTGGAATTACAGTTTATCTTGTTTATAATGATTATCCATGTAAAAGATAAATCCTATCTATTAGCTAGACTATTTGCTAGAAAGTAGCAATAGATAATTATCTTAGCATTAGCCACCTAGTATAAATAGACGACTAGGTCTATTGTAAAATACATGTGCGTAATAAAGTAAAACCTTTGAAGCTCAAGTTTGTTCTTGAATGTTCTTATTTTAATCTTGAGTCTTCATAACTTTTTTCGTAAAATCACTATAATTTGGTTATTCATAACTAGATTATTAGTGTTATTGAGAGATCTGGGATCAACAGAGCCACTGCAAATTTCTGCTTATTTGCCTGTTTTGTAAGTGAAATWGAACCCAAAACAGTGGCAGAGGCTCTGGCAGATTCCTTCTGGGTTGATGCTATGCAAGATGAGCTCGTTCAGTTTGACAGAAACCA
>NW_020204163.1:9940-13967 GCF_001531365.2 Cynara cardunculus var. scolymus
AAATTTGAATTCCAATTGGCTAATCTCTTTACAAAAGCCCTTGATGAGAAAAGGTTTAATTTCCTTGTTGAGAAAATAGGAATGGCATGTCCAGAGTTCTAGATGTTGAATGTCTTATTGTTTATTTAATTTTGTATAAGGTTTTTTCTTTGAATAATCTCTTTTTGTATATAGTTTTATTTCTTGATTAACCTTCACTTGTTTTCATAGTTAATAGGTTTATCTTGCAGAGACTTACATGGTTTGAGGGGGAGTATGTGCTTAAAAAGAATAAAACATTTTGAAGAAGCAAAATGTTTTTTCATCACAGAAATCTTTTCATAGATCCTCTGTGATAACTCTCAGAGCCTCTTTGAACGGATCCTCTATGGATACTTCTTCTTAGGATTTTTAAATGTTTTTGTTTTAAGGGGGAGCCATGGAAGCTGGCTCATAGGGGAAGTTTTTTTTTTTTTGTATTGAAAACCAAATTCTCAGAAGGTGCCAAAACTTGTGAAGTATCTTGATCTCAGAGGTTAACTCATCAGAACCTCTGGTGCTTCTAACAGAGGCTCTGTGGGTCTGAATTAAGCAAGTACTCATCTCTCTAAGGATTTTCAAACTGTTTAGGTAAATAAAGGTGTAACATGTTAGAAGGCCCCACACATATCACAGAGGCTCTGTTACCTTTAGGCCTTTGACAGAACTCTCTTCTATAGTTTTGTATTATTGATATGGTGCGCGTGGTTATGTGGATAAGGGTTAAAGCATTTCACGCGCATGTCAGAAATGGGGGCGCACGTCATCAATCGCGCGTCTTCCCAACACCACTTGTCATATTTTTTATTTGTGTCTCCTTATAGCCACTCATCACGTTTTTTCTCCTAATAAACGGTTCACTTTCAAATCCCTCATTATAAATACCCCTTCCCCCCAAAACGTAAACCTTTACATTACTCATTATACTCCAACGAACCTCAAGCTTTCCGACCAAACATGCAACTATGTCTTCAAGCTCTTCCGCCAATGCTCAATCTGAACACAATCCTAGTGACAACGAGGTAAATCAATCACAGGCACTCACTTCTCATGCCCTATCGTTTTTCCAAAATTGATATGAGAGAGTGGTCCTGGTAAAGAAACCCAACAACTACTTTTTCGCTCCCTCTCCATTTGGMTTCCCTGAATTCACATATCCTCTCATTGAAATCCTTCGCAACCATCCTTTATACTATGCTCTCTCAGCAACTAAACCTACCCCAGAAACATATATTACCCAATTTTTACTCAGTTCTTATATTACTGCCCTGGACAATTCTGGATTAAGCATCGTAGGTTATGCTTCACATCTGACGGTCAAATCACTTATTCCAATGGAATTGAATGTCACCACCCTGCGCACAGCCCTGCAYCTACCTTCCTTGGMAAATCTGAATTTGGATACCTTCGCTCCATCACCTACAGACGCGGAACTGATTGAATTCCTTGAATTTCACTCCTACACAGCTAAGACAAAAATCATTAAAAGGATTGAATTCAAAAAGAAAGGCCTTCCCCCAATTTGGAACCCTCTGTTCTCAATAATAAATTGATGTCTAACAGAGAAGGTCGGCAGCCATGACCAAGCTTCACACGCCATGCTTTCCATTGTTTATGGAATCTACTTCAATCTGCCCTTTGATTACGTGCAACTTATCTTCGATGACATGGTGGGCTTAATCAAAAAGAAGGGTGCTACTCAAAGGGGTGAGAAGTCAAAGGTGAAGGAACAAAAGAAAGCCAAAGAGGACCTCAATCATCCAAACTTAATCCTACAGAGGTTCTTTGGCTATTCTTTGGAGATGTGATAGCAGAGAAGCTGCCCTCTGCAGAGCCAAACGCACGATTGTATCCAATGAAGGAGTTCCACCCCACAGAACATGAGTTAGGGTACAGAAGCCCAAGGCCTCTATCAAAAGCCATGCTCAAATACCTTAGCAGAGGAGATAGGAAAGCATATAGATGTGGATACAGGAGGCCAGAGCCGGTCCCTAAAACCCCTCCATGCATAGGTATCCCCATAGGAGAGAGAGTGCAAAAAATGAGGGTTAAGGGAAGAAGGGAGGAGCCAGCAGAGGCTAGGGAGATGAGTGAGGACAGACCAAAGGTAGTAAGTCCCCCACAAAAACAAAAGAAGACAAAGAAGACTCAGCAGGATGTCGACTCTTTTGAGAAAAAGAAAGGGAAGAAGAGACCTGCAGAAGAAGAGGTCCAAGCAGTCCTCTGCAAAAGCCGAATAAGAAGAAATCGAAGAAGGCCCAACCCACAGAGGTTAAGGTCACAGAGGCTGCAATCCTAGAAAGCCCAGCAGAGGCTGCTCCTAAGCGCAGAAGGTTGCGCAAGATTGTTCAAGAAGAGTCCCCAACAGAGCAAATACACGATGTAATCTTCGACCTCCAACAAGGGTTTAAAGCGCCCACAGAGGTGGCAGATTTGGGGACAGAAGTCGTTCTAGACGACGAAGAAGAAGAATTGGAGTTAGATGAGGGCGAAAAAGATGCCGAAGGCACACACCCAAGCCCCCTCCTAGTGCAACCCACATTTATAGGGACCATGTTCTAGAGAGAACCCCTATTGAAAAAAGCGTGCACACGCTGAACCCAACCCAAACCTACCTCACAGAGGACATTCTTTCTTCCTCTGTCGAATGCACAGTCCGGGAACCACAATCTACTCCAATATCCTCTCAAAAGGATGTTGGTTTTACAATAAGAGTCCGTTCACCCAAGGACTCGTCACAACCCAGAGAGGCATTCGTTGCCCCTCCACACTTGAGTAAACAACCAAGTTATGCTTCAGAGGCATACGAGAGATTCATAGAGACTGCGGGTCTAGAACACCTAAAGTCTCCACTCAATCCCTCTGCCGAGTTAGGCTCTGAACCTACTAGGCACGACATCGACAAAATACTGGTAGGCTCTCCAATTGGAGATGTTCGAGGATCCGGTGGAAGTCCCCGAGCTGACATCGACAAATCAGTCACTGAGGGCGCCTTACACTCCAAGGCTACTAGGTCACCATGTGTTGGTGATCTAGGTTCCCCGAGTACTTATGTGACAAAGGAGGAGTTATAAACCTTCACCACAGAGGTATTCAAGAGGATGGATGAGTTGAAAAGCTTGTTCTCCTCCCAACCCACGACAGAGGCTCTTGCACCTCTAACAGAGGCTCTGAAGGAGTTGACTTCTACAACTTCTAAGCTCAAGGCGACCGTATCAGCCCTTCAGAGCTCTGTCCTTAACAAAGACAACCTCACAGAAGCTTTCAGCGCCCTGTCTCTCAACCCTTCTTCATTCCAAAAGCTCAAGACATAATTAACAGAGGTTGCCACCCAATTTGCTGCATACTTCATTTCCGCCGGCTACACCGATTATTCTGCCTTCAAGGATGAGATCAAAGGGATGTTCTCCTCCGTGGTCACCTATGGAATTGATTCTAAATCCTCCAGGGCTAACATTAACCATCTAGCCACTCGCAGAGAGCTAGACGTAATGGTTGAAGCCCTTGGAGAGACCGTGCGGAAATACACCGACCAACATCTCAATGAAGCCCGAGCAAGCAACGAATCTATAAGAGATTGCACGAAGCAACTCGTCAAAGAAGGTGACAACTTCAGAAATGAGATCTATCGCTGCGTCTCTAAAATGAAATGGGTCACAGAGATGGACATCAACAATGCCTTTGTGAATGCTGAGATGGTCATAGAAAAAATAGAGAAGGCGGCTTCCAAAGTTCTTAGGCGATTGAAGAAGGTTCCCCTTACTACTTGCAAGACAGAGGCAGTTGGATCGATTAACTCAGATTCTTGGTAAAGATTACTTACTTGGATGATCTGTTTAATAGTGAGAATGCAACGAAAATAATAAAAATCAACCAAAGTAGAAATCAATAAACAACATAGATGAAGATTAATGATGAACACACAAGAGAGAGCTTCGAATGATTTTCAATTAGATGAAAATATTAACAATTACAATACTTGAAGCACTCTGAAATACAAGGGCCTACG
>NW_020204164.1:0-1108 GCF_001531365.2 Cynara cardunculus var. scolymus
AACCCAATCCTCACAGCAAAGAGACAAGGAAACCTTTATCTTCTGGATTTTGAGTCCTCTGTGGGACTAGAAAATCTCTGTCTTGTATCTCATAAGAGTGATGAAAACTGGCTATGGCATCAAAAATTCTCACACCTCAACTTTGATGCGCTACGAAAGCTAGCCACACAGAATCTGGTCAAAGGAATTCCTGCTCTCAAATTTGAAAAAGATCATCTATGTTCAGCATGTCAGATGGGAAAACTAAAAAGGRCATCACATAAGACTAAATCAGAGACTTCCTGCACTAAACCATTGGATATGCTTCACATAGACCTCTGTGGACCAATATCAACCCAGAGCCTGTCAGGAAAGAAGTACATGCTGGTATTGGTCGATGAATACTCCCGATACACTTGGGTTGAATTCGCAAAGAAGAAATCCGAAGTTCTAGACCTACTAATTGGAGTGATGAAAAGACTACAAGTTCTTCTCCAACAAAAATTGGTGAAGGTTCGTAGTGATAATGGGACTGAAATAAAAAAATGCCATCATTGATGATTATCTCTTCAGTGAAGGCATTACACAAAACTTTTCATCAGCAAGAACTCCACAACAAAATGGAGTCGTCGAACAATGGAATCGAACCCTTGTGGAAGCAGCAAGAACCATGCTTGCTTCATCGGAGTTACCACTATCCTTTTGGGCTGAAGCAATTTCCACCGCCTGCTTCACCCAAAATCGATCCATCATCAACAAGAGACACCAGAAAACCCCATATGAGCTTATCAATCACAGAAGACCGAATGTCAAATATTTTCATATCTTTGGGTGCAAATGTTTTGTACTCAACGATAGAGAATATCTTGGCAAATTCGACAAGAAAGCTGATAAGGGAATTTTTCTGGGATATTCTCTAACCGCCAAAGCATACAGAGTCTACATCAAAAGAACCAGAATCGTCATTGAAAGCATCAATGTGTTCTTCGATGACTCTATCCAAAGGACTTCTGAATACAACAGTTCAGAACTCGCGCCTCAAAGAAGAGCATCTGATTCATCATTGAGCAAACCCAATGAATTAGAGCTAGCTCAACTATTTGAAGACATATTCGATGAAGAAGTGATC
>NW_020204164.1:2369-4098 GCF_001531365.2 Cynara cardunculus var. scolymus
TGTAGATGTAACGACCTATAGAGGCATGATTGGATCCCTCCTGATATTATAACCTATAGATGTAACCGCTAGTAGACCTGATATTATGTTTGCCACATTCTTTGTGCAAGATATCAAGCGAATCCCAAAGAGTCGCATCTTTCTACAGTCAAGAGGATCTTTAGATACCTTAAGGGAACTCTTTCATTGGGTCTCTGGTATCCAAAGGACTCTGGCTTTGATCTAATAGCCTACAYAGATGCAGATCATGCAGGATGGAAGCTTGACACAAAGAGTACGTCGGGAAGCTGTCAACTCCAGGGGGACTAGCTAGTAAGTTGGACTTCTAGAAAACAAGACTGTGTATCAACATCTACAGCAGAAGCTGAATATGTTGCTGTTGCTAGTTGTTGTTCACAAGTTCTCTGAATGAAGACTCTGCTCAAGGACTATGGATTTAATTATGACAAAATCCCAATCCTCTGTGACTCCAAGAGTGCCATAGCAATCTCTACAAACCTAGTACAGCATTCCAAGACCAAGCACATCGATGTAAGGTACCATTTTCTAAAAGACAATGTTGAAAAAGGTAACATAGAAATGTACTTTGTTCCAACTGAGATTCAACTTGTTGACATTTTTACAAAACCTCTTGATGAAAAACGTTTTTTATTTTTAGTCWGCAAGATGGGTATGCTGAATCTCACCACTTAGAGGCAATTATCTTTAACCATCAATTCTCAATATCTCATGGTTATGCCAATAAGTGATATAATAACAATGTCATATATTCTCTATGTATCATAAACCAGAGCCTCTGGTTCTAAAGACCAGCGCCTCTGGCCATTGAGAATGCCTTACATTCATTGGCAAAAAATTTCCTTTGTAACCGGAGCAACTCTTGTTCAACTCCATTTCTTGGTTATTTTCACCAAGTCTTTTTCCTCAACCAGAGCCTCTGGTTCTAAAGATCAGAGCCTCTGGCCTCCTTTGTTTTCCACTTGTTTTTATTTACCCTTTAAAACCAGAGCCCCTCTGGTCCCCAAGACCAGCGCCTCTGGTTTCCACCATACTTGCATTATATTCAACTCACTCAACCAGAGCCTCTGGTTCCAAAGACCAGAGCCTCTGGCTTTAGATAGTTTGCAAGTTTCATCTTGATCATTTCATTTCATACTTCATTTTTCTTCCTTCACAACCAGAGCCTCTGGTTCTAAAGACCAGAGCCTCTGGTTTTCAAAGTCTTTGCAACCAGAGTCCCTCTGGTCTCAAAAACATCCCTTTACTTATCCATATTCCATTTTCTTTCTCATCACTCTCCACCAGAGCCTCTGGTTCTAAAGACCAGAGTTTCTGGCTTCCACGTCTTTGCAACCAGAGCCCCTCTGGTCTCAAAGACATTCTTTTTCATACTTCATTTTTATTCAATCTCATCATCATTCACAACCAGAGCCTCTGGTTCTAAAGACCAGAGCCTMTGGATTCAAAGTCTTTGCAACCAGAGCTCCTCTGGTCTCAAAGACTTTCCTCTTCATACTTGGTCCTATTTAGACTTCATCTTTTGCATCATTCACAACCAGAGCCTCTGGTTCTAAAGATTAGAGCCTCTGGATTCAACATCTTTGCAATCAGAACCCCTCTGGTCTCATGTTTCATTCATATCTCCTTGCATCCTTTGAGGGGGAGCAAAAGTTTACATTTGTAAACTTGCATTTTCCATCCAGAGCCTCTGGTTCCACTATCTAGAACC
>NW_020204164.1:4643-6265 GCF_001531365.2 Cynara cardunculus var. scolymus
AATGAATCCTCATTTCAAATCATTTATGACGTCACTCAAACCACGCGCCTGACACAAAACAGGCTGTCCCCTTTTGCCGCTTCATTCTTTTTCCCTCCCAAACCATATCGTGACACGTGTCCACATTCATTTATGGCACGTACTATCAAGACGGTTCACGTTCCTCCAATCCCATCATACGAAACCCAAACCGCCATATTTTTTCATGATTATTATATTATAATAATCAAAGAAATGTTTCCCTTCTCTTCCCCACCACCCCACCCATCTACACTATAAATACTCATCTTCCCCACCATTACCATCTTTACRCCTTCAAAACCTGCAAACAACTTTTTGACGAACACAACATAACCTACAAACTGCCATAACAATGGCATCCTCCGCTTCCCACGAATCCGACAACAACGATAGTCGCATTCAATCCACGGGCGCAGACAGTAAAACTATCATCTTTCTCCCCATGAAACCCAATAATCACAAGATCGAGCTCAAAAACACCCTCTATGATGACAGGTACGGGATAATGATTGAATTTTTCAAAAACTGCATTCTACTACCTGCTCTCACAYTGGTAAACCCAAAAGTTCCACTCAAATACGTTCAACAATACTGGCAAAACTGCGAATTCGACGAGGACAGTCACGGTATAATGGGAGATATCGACGCACCAAACGATATGCATTGCGCCGTCAAAATTTCACGAGCAAAGATTTCCAAAGTGTTGTGCATTCCAACGAGATGAGAGCTCGAAATTGAACAATATGACGAGCTACCAACCTACAAGGACATTCTGAGATTTGTAAGGATGTTAGGCTACAACTAAGAGATACGAAACATCTCGGATTTCAAAAGACAATTCCTCCCACCAATGTGGAATTTGTTCTTTTCAATCTTGAACCGGTCTCTAACATGCAAGTTAGGCTCCCTCGACCAAGGGAATTTGAACATAATGACGATCATGTATGGCCTCTACTTCAACCTCAACATCGATTACGCCCTCCTCATCTACACTGAGATGCACGCGGCCGTGATACAGAAGTGTAAACTTCAAGCCGCTGGAAAGCCACTGACCGTTGTCCTCTTCCCTCGCTTCCTTGCTCTCATAATTGGGGATGCGATGAGGAAAAATGATCTCCCCGCAACAGAGCCATACACACCAGTCTACAAGATGCATGGACATCGCCCAACTCTTTCCAAGGAAGGATATAGCATCAACAGACCACTCTCAAGGGCTATGCTCACTGTYATTCCAWCGACAAGTGAGATAYGCCAAGCCTATGAACGCTCCATGCTGTCCCAAGAACCAAGGGCGGCTCCCCCAGAGCACTTAGAGCCGTCCCCCCTCCAAGCGAGGGAGCACAAGCATCGTCTTCATCAGATGATGAAGATGATGATGATGATGATGATGATGCTAGTGATTCCCCCGGCCCTCACCAAAATATTTCCCAACCCACTACCCAAAGGGCAACCTCATCCACTATCATTGGCGATCAAAGCCAAAAGGATATTGAAACAGGACGACCCAGTCCAATCCCAACCCAAGCTAGCCATCCAKAGGCCATYCTTCGGGCCTCTAGAGATGAACCAGCTGAGGAACCCCATCATCCATCACCCCTCTC
>NW_020204164.1:9162-10987 GCF_001531365.2 Cynara cardunculus var. scolymus
AATATTCATATATTACTTTTGAGTCTTCTTAACTTTCTTCGTAAAATCATTATAATTTGGTTATTCATAACTAGATTATAAGTGTTATTGAGAGATCTGGGATCAACACATTATTAGAAGATGGCATCAGTAAACCTGAGGAGGTTTGAATGGAAAGAGGAAAAACCTTTGATACTACCAAGGTAGTTTCAGTGGAAGTCTTCACTTAGTCTGACGAAGAGACTTCAGTGGTGGGGATTACAACATCTGAAGCTGAAAATACTTCAGCTGGAGTTGTCTTCACTAAGCCTGACGAAGTGGATTCAGTGGTTTTCTTCACCTTGACTGCAGAGGCACTCTTTGTGCATGATTTGACTTTAGTTGATTTCTCAACTTTGGTTACTTTCTTGCTCAAAACTAGTGAACCAGCTTTGACGATAGAAGAACACTTACTGGCAACATGTGTTTTTTCACCATAGTGTTTACACTTCCTAAAACTAAAAGTAGCTTTAGGGCTAGGAAGTATCGGATTAGATGCGGGACAAGCTCTAAGGATTCACTTCTCATTGGTTCTAGGAGGAACCTTTGAGGGAATGGATTCCTTAGGTGAAAAGTTCACCCTGAGCTGTGACTTAGATTTCTGATGCGATTCAGATTTCCTAGTCMATGAAGAGGAAGAAGTTTTACAAGTTGAAGGAATAGATTTAGATCTATTTGTCTTGTTAGACTTCTTGGGAAGGGATGCTATGACAGTGGATTTACCTTTGTCTTTGCACCCAGAACTCAAGGGAGTTCCTTCAACATGACTCTCAATAAAGAAAGAGGACTGAGAGGAAGAAGTGTTGGGAATAGAAGAGACAAAAGTACCAAATTTAGGCATGGACTTGTCTTTAACACATTCTTCCTGATCATAGGAAAATCCTAGACCAGTCGTTTTCTTGGCAGGGATCTGACCGTTAATGATATCAGAGGCCTTGAGAGAAGTTTTACACCATCCTTCAATGGTAGCTTTCTCAGCCTTGAGTTCAGCGATTGCTTGCTCACGCTCAGCGACAGCTTTCTCATGTTCAACAGTGATGGCCTGGTTTACAATAACCTAATCATTAAGATTTTCCTCAACAGAGGTCAGTTCTTTGATCTTAGAATGACAAATCTTTAATTGCTCATGAAGATCAACATTAAGCATTTCAGCTTTAAATTTGCCATTGAGGGCATTATAAAGGTCAACCGTCAACGTATCCAGTACAGAAAGACTAAAAGAAGGTTCATTCAGGGTACATACCTGAGTAACAGAAGATGGCTCAGAAGAGGTAGATTCTTTAGAAGAACCTTCGTCAGCATTAATAACCATCAAACAGACATAATCTTTATCATCCTCGTCAGAAGATGATTCATCAGATGATTCAGCCCAGTCATGCTCTTCAGCAATAAGGCCTTTAGCCTTTCGATGGTTGTTCTTCATCTTCTTGTATTTCTCTTTCAGTTTTAAGTATTTATAATCTTTGGCCCTAAAGGAGGAAGAGGCTTTAGAAGATGGCATCGCAGTCTTCTTGGATCTGCATTCACCTGCAAAATGTCCAGGCCGGTGACAGTTGTAGCAGACAGCTAAAGCCTTGTCTATTCTTTCAGATTTTGGCTTCTCCCTGAGGGGTAGTTGAGGAGATCTACGGAAATTGCTTTTACTGGCGAACCTCCTAAATGACTTAGTCAGGAGTGCCAGGGACTTATCAAAATCTGTTAAATCAGATTCAGGAATGTCCTCAAAATAATATATCTCCGTGATGACCATGGGAGGTAGAGAAGAGACAAAAGGAGTAGAGGTTTCAACTGAAGAAGATTCAGAGAT
>NW_020204164.1:11407-12987 GCF_001531365.2 Cynara cardunculus var. scolymus
TGTTGCTGGAACAGCCGGAACAATAGCAAATGGAATATATGGTCCATTTTCTATGTAGTGTGGAATTTCAGGATCCACGCCTTCCAGAAAGAGGGACATCCGATTCTTCCAGAGATTAAAGTTCTCACGGAAAAACCGGGGTGGTTTGGCAAGAGAGTCATTATCCTCTGTGTGTGTGTGTGTTTGTGATTTGTAAAGCCATTTAAAAGTAGTAAGTTATCTAAGAAGAGATAAAATAATACATAAAGTTTGCTAGACACAAGGAAAGAAAGAAAACACTGCTCTGATACCACTTGTTGGTCCCGTAAGGGTCTACAAGAATATAAACATTTTGTAGAAGGGGGGGAGGGATGAATACAAACACAGTATTTTCAACTTTAAAATATATATTGACAGAGAAGATCTATACAAATTTTACAAAACTGTTTGCGGAAAGATAAGGTAAAGAAAACCTATCTAAACAATCTTTGGATACACACAGATCTTTAGCAAATACAAGAAAAGAGATTGCTAAAGGGAAGATCCTTTACTTAAGCTAGAAGATGCTTGAAGTAAGAATAGGATAGCAGAGAGATGCACGCACTCTGCATGGAGAAGAAACACTTCTATTTATACCCAGTGCATTAAATGAACATATCATGCAATATGGTAGGTTTAGAGTGTGTGTCAAGCGTTAAGAGAAAGGCTTGTCCTTTGCTACAGTGAATAGTACAAAAGCACTATTTTTGAGCAGACATCCTTGCCTAAAGTTGGTGGACAAAGAGTCGACTAATCGGCTCCGTACCGTACTAACTTTTGCAAGGGTATGGGTTTGTCCTTTGTGTGCATAAGGACAAGACAAAGCAGTCTTCACACATATGTAGTCAGGCTTGTAATAACTAAATACCACTTCAGATCACGTACTCGCCAGTCTCTAATCTTCAGTTTCAGTCTTTGACGTTCGCTGAAGGTTCTTTGGTGTGAGTGTTGTCTTCTTGAAGTATTGCTGTCTCTGATGAATTTACAATGCAAATTCTTCAGCGATCACTGAACATACTCAGTGATGATCGCTGGAACTAAAAATACAGAAACACAAATACAACGTGGAAGGAAAAAGGGATTATCATCAAATTACTGAGAAATAGGATCAACAAAACGCCACTTCACTTTTACTAAACTAATCTCCTTGTTTCTCAATACTCTGGTCTTTCTGTCAGTTACTGCCTCTTGTGTCTCTCAAAAATAGTGTTTTTGTACTATTCACTGTAGCAAAGGACAAGCCTTCCTCTTAAGGCTTGGCACGCACTCTTAACCTACCATATTGCATTAAATGTTCATTTAATGCACTGTGTATAAATAGAAGTGTTTCTTCTCCATGCAGAGTGCGCGCATCTCTCTGCTATCCTATCCTTACTTCAAGCATCTTCTAACTTAAGTAAAGGATCTTCCCTTTAGCAATCTTTTTTCTTGTATTTGCTAAAGATCTGTGTGTATCCAAAGATTGTTTAGATAGGTTTTCTTTACCTTATCTTTCCGCAAACAAGTTTGTAAAATCTGTATTGATCTTCTCTATCAATATATATTTTAAATTTGAAAATACT
>NW_020204165.1:0-1949 GCF_001531365.2 Cynara cardunculus var. scolymus
GCTTTGATTACAGAGGAACAGTTTCCAGAACCTCTGTGATAGACAACAGAGRTTCTGTCACTCTAGACTTGTACGATTGAACATCTTCTGTTGTTGGTCCTCTGTGGTCTTCTGTGGTGGAACCTGTTCTGTCAACACTTGCAGTATTTACTTTTTTCATACTTTTATATTAAATGAAATGAGAGCTAACAAATGTTCTTGTAATTCGGAAGACATGAATAGATCTTGATCTAGAAGGGATATTTTTCTCTTCAAAGTCTTTAATATATGGTAATTTGACTATATATTGTTTTCGATTCCAAAAGGCATTTGGAATATTTGAACAAACATTTTTTTCAAAATTTTCTTTTATTCTTTTTACTTTATTTTGAATGAATGAACTTGATAAATTCTTAGAAATTCTTAAACTACTTATTTCATTATTTAAGAATTTTACTTGATTAATTTTATTATTTAAATTATTTAATTCATTATGAACAATTGGACTAGCAAATTTGAAAATTATTTCTTTATCTAAAACTTTGGTAATTAAACCATCTTGATTAATTGAGAATGGGTATAATTGAGTAATAAATGGAGTACCTAGAATTAGAGTAGGTGTTAGGTTTTTTACAAGTATTAAAGAAGTTTTATAACAATAATTATTATTACATATATGAACATTTGAAACCTTATATAGAATATTGAGTGATGAACCACTTGCGGTTGATAAACGATTTTTTGTTTTCTCATAATATTTTGTAGGTATAATTCCTTCTTGAATACAATTCATATATGCACCACTATCAATTAGTGCTAGAACAGTTACTTTGAATTCATTATTAATACAGAGGTTAGTGTAAACATTCCATTTTTGAGAAGTTATTCATTTTGAAGGATTTATAGGATTAATTAATTTATTTTTTATTTGAGTAATTGTTTGATCATTTATTTGTTGTTCCTTGTCCTTTTCGACATTTGATAACCTTTCTTTTATTAGTTTTATTTCGATCTTAACAATTTTTAATTCTTCTTGTAAATCTTCAATGGTTATTGGAGTAGTTGATTTTGTAAATCTTGAATAAACTTCTTGTAGATTAAAAGGTTGAGTATAAATTATTGGTTATTTTTGTTTATTGAAAATTTTATTAGTTATTGTAACACTCTGTAACACACATTACATGTAACACATATTTCATACAGAAGAAATACATGATATTATCCCATTCAGGTCCCTTAGTACAAGAATCTAACATGACCAAATACAAGGTCCAAAAATTCAAAATATATTTCTTGTACTAATCAATCAAAACTGTACATCAAGGACAGATCTTCATGCAAAAATGCATATAGGAAAATGTTAAACTTTCCCCTTTCCCTTACCGTCCGCACCTCCTGCAACACATAGTTAAAATCACAAAGCGAGGGTTAGACCGAAGGGTCTAGTGAGTTACCTACACGTGTATCCTCCCCTGTTCCGGTCATGGAATAGATGAAATAAATCAAAAAATGGATTTTTGTTCAAGAATGAAATCTTGTTGGAACTGTCCATATCCGGTTCATCCTTCGGAACCATATCACATCCCGAATCTGATGAAATAGGATGAATTGAGACGGTATTTTGTAAATACGTAATTATCTTGAATAGATTAACCATTTCTTTATTTTCCGATCAACTTCTACCATAATGATATCTATACTACCTAGTATCGTCATAATATCAGCCAATTTCATTCTTTTAACTAACTGAGGAAGAATTTGCAAATTAATAAACCCCGGTGGGCGATATTGCAGGGTGAAAAATCATCAAAACCTTTATGGAAAACAACCTTTCATATATATAACAAATATATGAACAAATAGAGACATAATACCAGATCATTTTCACTTTTGAAGCAAAGCTTTCAGCTATTCAAATCTCATACTTTTGAACCAATCAGGTTTCACATAATGCCACTTTTAAACCTTTT
>NW_020204165.1:3269-8494 GCF_001531365.2 Cynara cardunculus var. scolymus
GATCAAACGTATCAATTTATCATGTTGTCACGTAATCATTTAATCAGATAATCACACATTAATTACCTTGGGTGATAATCAGGATCCGGTTATCAAATTATCCACCCCTCAAAAGAACTTTGTCCCTGAATTCCTTTAATAAAAAAGCCATGGGTATTCTGATCTCATCTTTGATTCCAATTCCCATGTTGCTTCCGGTCCTTTGTGAAACTTCAACTGAATTTTAACCAGACATATTTCTTTGTTTCTTAACACCTTGATCTTTCGGTCGATTACGGCTTCTTGTGTTTCCATAAAATTCAGCTTACTGTCTAATTGAATCTCTGGTAACGGTATAGCTAGACTCGGATCAGCCAAACATTTCCGTAGATTCGACACATGAAAAGTGTTGTGAATCAGACTCAGCTCTTTTGGCAGCTCTAACTGATATGTTACCGGCCCAATTCGCTTACATATTCTGAACGGCCCCACATACCTTGGACTGAGCTTTCCTTTCTTTCCAAATCTGATAACACCCTTCCATGGTGAAACTTTTAGCATCACAAAATCACCTATACCAAACTCAATTGGCTTTCGACGATTATCTGCATAACTTTTCTAGCGATCTTGTGTTGTTTTCATTCTTTCGCGAATTTGTTCGATCTTTTCAGAAGTTTCTTGGACAATTTCAGGACCCGTCAGCTGTTTTTCACCAACGTCATTCCAACACAACGGCATTCGGCATTTACGTCCATACAACACTTCATATGGTGTCGCTTGGATGCTGGAATGGTAACTTTTGTTATATGCAAAGTCTATCAATGGCAAGTGATCTTCGCACGATCCTCCGAAGTCAATAATACAGCTTCTTAACATATCTTTGAGAGTCTGGATAATTCTTTCACTCTGCCCATCAGTCTGCGGATGATAAGCTGTACTCAATCGGATTTCAGATCCCAAAGCTTTCTGTAACCCTTCCCAGAACTTTGAAGTAAACCGACTATCTCTATCAGAGATAATAGACAATGGAACACCGTGTCTGGTAACAATTTCTTTCATGTAAGTCTGCGCTAGCTTTTCTAAAGAGTATTTCTCTCCTATTGGCAGAAAATGTGCAGATTTAGATAAACGATCAACAATTACCCAAATCACGTCGTACCGCTTTGGAGTTCGAGGTAACTTCATAACGAAATCCATGGTAATGTGATCCCATTTCCATACAGGTATATCTAAGGATTGAAGATTTCCATACGGCTTTTGATGTTCAATCTTAACTTGTAAATATGTCACACACTGTTCCACATATCAAGCTATATCTCTTTTCAACCCTGGCCACCAATAATTTAAAGGTTCCACTCTTTTATTTCATGCTCAAAGCATCAGCCACCACGTTAGCTTTTCCTGGGTGGTAGAAGATTTCACAATCATAGTCATTAACCAGCTCAATCCACCGACGTTGTCGCATATTTAATTCTTTCTGGATGAATAAATGTTGTAAACTTTTATGGTCAGTATAAATCTGACATTTTGTTCCCAGAAGATAGTGTCTCCAAATTTTAAAGCGAATACTATTGCAGCTAATTCCATGTCATGGGTTGGATACTGCTTCTCATGATCTTTCAATTGTCTTGACGCATAAGAAATCATCTTTCCTCTCTGCATCAGAACACATCCTAACCCTAATTTTGAGGCATCGCTATAAACCACAAAGTCTTCAGATCCATCTGGTAAAGTCAATACTGGTGCGCTACAAAGATGATCTTTTAACAGTTGAAAAGCTTATTGATGTTCTCTTTCCCACTGGAATTTAATTCTTCCGAGTCAATTTAGTCAATGGCACAGCTATCTTAGAAAAGTTTTGAATGAACTTACGGTAATAACCAGCCAATCCCAAAAAGCTTCGGACCTCGGAAGGATTTTTCGGAGCTTCCCATCTTGCAACTGCTTCTATTTTCACTGGATCAACTTTTACTCCTGATTCTGAGATGACGGGACCCAGAAATTGAACTTCTCTTAACTAGAACTCATATTTAGACAACTTTGCGTACAACTTTTCGTTTCTCAACATTTCCAATATCAAACGAAGATGTTTTGCGTGTTCTTCTTTAGTCTTAGAGTATATAAGAATATCATCGATAAATACAATAACAAATTTATCAAGATATTCCTTACATACCCTATTCATCAAATCCATAAAGGCTCGGGCGCATTAGTTAAACCAAATGGCATAACTAAGAATTCGTGATGCCCGGACCTTATTCTGAATGCTGTTGTGGCAACATCTTCTTCCCTAACCTTGAGCTGATGATACCCTGATCTTAAATCAATCTTTGAGAAATAACTTGCTCCCACCAATTGGTCAAACAAGTCATCAATCCTCGGTAAAGGATACTTGTTTTTGGTTGTTAACTTATTCAGTTCACGATAGTCTATACACATTCGCATAGACCCATCCTTCTTTTTGACAAATAGGACCGGAGCACCCCAAGGTAAAGTGTTGGGCCTAATAAATCCCTTATCAGATAAATCTTTCAACTGTGCAACCAGTTCTTTCAATTCAGATGGAGCTAAACGGTACGACGCCTTTGCTACTGGTGCAGCTCCTGGTACTAAATCAATTCGGAACTCAATGACTCTATTTAGTGGTAATCCAGATAAGTCTTCTGGAAAGACTTCTGGATATTCACTAACAATTGGAATTGATTCTTCTTTTCCCTTTTATTTCTATTACATATGCAAAACATCCTTGGCACTTCTTTCGAATACTTTTCTGGGCTTTCATTACTGAAAAAATACTGGTATGATGATTCTGACGATCACCATAAATAACAATTGTTCTCTGGTCTGGCAACATAATTCTGATCATTTTCTAATTACAAACAATACTAGCCTGATACTTTGCCAACCAGTTCATACCCACTACTATGTCAAATTCTTTCATTGGCATGGGAAATAACCGGATCAGAAGTTCACAGTCCCCAATAACAATAATACAGCTATTCAACACACTAGGAACAGTTTCTTGACTATTAGCAGTATCAACCACTAACTCATCATTAAGTATCACAGAATCCAGACATGCAGTTCAAGCAAACAACGGTGATACAAACGAAAAGTTTGCACCATAATCAAATAACACCTTAGCATGTATTGAATTCAGGAGAAATGTACCTGTTACTACATCCGGCGATGCTTCTGCCTCGTTCTTAGTTATTTGGAATGACCGTCCCCGCGCCCCTCCTTGCCCTCCTTTGTTCACAGTAGGTCTTCCCCAAGTACCCGACGCGTTACTTCCCATCGTTAACTGCGGAGTTCTTAACAAGGGACAATTCGATCGAATATGGTCCAAAGAATTGCAATTAAAACACCTTTTGTTAGCTGGGAAGTTTCTAGACAGATGGCCTGCTTCGCCGCACTTATAACATTTCCTTGGGTCCATCTTGTATTCACCCTGATGAACCTGTCGGCACTGTGAACAAATTTTCTCACTGCTCTTCTGCTCAGATCTGTTATCATATCTTACCGTTTTCGGCCCTCGAAAAGATGAAGGCCCTTCTCATTTTCTCTTCTCTACAACCTTTCCTTTTGGCTGTCGGTTCTTATTTCGTTCGGTCACTTCGGCCGCGTCTACCGTCAATGAAAAGGTGTTGGGGTTCATGGCAATTACAAACTCTCTAATTGAGGGTTTCAAACCCCAAATATACCTTTCTATCTTCCTGGGTTCGGTCGAAACATAGTGTTCAGCAAAACAAGAATATTCAATGAATCTTTCAATATACTCCCGAACTGTTCCATTTCCTTGTTCTAGTTTCAGGATATCTTCCTCCATTTGTCTTACTGCTGTTTTAGGGCAAAATTGATTCTTGAATTGTTCCACAAATTCTACCCATGACAAAGTCTATAAAACATCTGCTCTGGCTGACGATTCAACTTCCTACCACAATAAAGCATTTGACTTTAATACAGAAACATCAAATCGAACTTTATCTGTTTTCGGACACCGAATGGTGTTGAACACAGATTCCATCTCCTTGATCCAGCACATAACTTTCACTGGATCTCTCTCCCCAGAAAAGGTTGGTGGTTTACATGCCAAAAACATCTTAATATCCCCTTCCTTATTATGGGTGACTGGAACAGAGGGATGAACTTCAACTCTTTCCGTTTCCACCCTAGCCGGTATTCCCATGATAGATGTCAGATTTTCCCACAACTTCCCCATTTCCTCTGCCAACATATCCCTGGTTATATATTCTGGGTGTGGCATCGACCTTTCCGGAACATTCCCAGAGTGTGATTTCTTATGTTCAAAATGTATTTCGGTCCGACCCCTTCCCTGAGACTGACTTCTTCCTCTACCTCGTCCCCTTGGTCTTCCACGACCTCTATTTCTGGACGTGCTAGTTGGAAGATTAACAAGTGACTCTTCCCTTTATTCAGACTCTTGACGAGCCGTTCTTTCAGATCTTCTAGTTTGGCTAGACATTTGTAGAGTTTAGTATTAATAATCACGTATTCACATTCCCAAATATAATGAAGTATTTAGTTCAGATGTGTACCTGTAAATTCATAATTACATTGGCCAGATGTAATTAAAATTTACCTTACACAATATTCTTTCAACCCATCATATTTATTTCCAATGGTGCTAACTACGTCTGGGGCCCTTAATATAAAAAAAAAACAGTTTAAGTCTAAGTATCATGCTGTTAAATACCTAAATCCCTTAAACTCAGGCTCTGATACCACTTTCTATAACACTCCATAACACACATTGCATGTAACTCATATTTCATACAAAAGAAATACATGATATTATCCCATTCAGGTCCCTTAATACAAGAATCTAACATGACCAAATACAAGGTCCAAAAATTCAAAATACATTTCTTGTACTAATCAATCAAAACTGTACATCAAGGACAGATCTTCATGCAGAAATGCATATAGGAAAATATTACACTTTCCCCTTTCCTTTACCGTCCGCACCTCATGCAACACATAGTTAAAATAACAAAACGAGGGTTAGACCGAAGGGTCTAGTGAGTTACCCTTTTTATGATATTGCAGGGTGAAAAATCACCAAAACCTTTATGGAAAACAACCTTTCATATATATAACAAATATATGAACAAATAGGGACATAATACCAGATCATTTTCACTTTTTAAGCAAAGCTTTCAGCTATTCAAATCTCATACTTTTGAACCAATCAGGTTTCACATAATGCCACTTTTAAACCTTTT
>NW_020204165.1:8659-13621 GCF_001531365.2 Cynara cardunculus var. scolymus
CACCCTTATATCCAAATGTACACCTCTCCTTGATATGCCACCCTTATCCCATGGTACACCTTTATTTGATATGCCACCCTTATCCCATGGTACACCTCTCCTTGATATGCCACCCTTATCTCCTCATCAAAACATTTACAAAAATAATTTCAAATAGACCGCAACCATTGAAATTATTATCAATTCAAACTCATTTATATCAAATCTTCATTTTATGATAAAATAACAATTTCTATCATTTAAACGCAAGGCACAACTCAAATCCAATCAACCTAGGCTTGGCCGGACTTCATCTGCGGTCAAGTCTTGGCCAGTTTACCAAATCATCCGGACAACTTATCGCCCAAGACTTATCCGATTTAACACTTGGAATAATTCCAACAACTTTGTCCGAATAGAGAGTCCGGACAATACATCGCCCAAAACTTAACTGATTTAAAATAATCCAGTCATCATATGGTCGTATTCCTACTTCTCAGTTCAAAATGATAACCATTCTTACCAATCATAACCCGCTTGACACTTAACCGGTTTAAGGCTAAACTATTCAACACTTGAGCGATTTAAGGCTTAATCGCCCAACCCTTGACCGATTTATAAATAATCCGGACAAGCTTTGTTCCTATTTAAACTCAATCCGATCAACCTTTACCCGAATAAAACTCTTAAGCAAATAACTGATTTCTTTCCAATAATAAATAACATTCAAATAAAACCAGTAACATTTTTTATGCAAAAAGGTTTAGAAACCACTCACCTTAAAAGCCTTTTGAAAACCAACTTGATCTTTAGACAAGAAATAATCCGGTCAACTCTTTTTCTTCTAAATCGCTCAACTTTTCTCCAAAAATAGCAAGAAGATTTAATGGAGACTTAACCTCCCTTATATATACCATTCCCAAACAGGAAGGTCGGCTACCACATGTAGCCTTCACTCGTATGCATGCCTTCATATAAAAAAAACACCCATGCATGCATGTAACCCATATGCACATACACATGCATCATCACATATACATATATACCTATGCATATATACACATATATCATGTATTTATATATATATATATATATGTATATATATATCCAATTAATGCACAATTTCACATACTAGCATGATCAAACGTATCAATTTATCATGTTGTCACGTAATCATTTAATCAGATAATCACACATTAATTACCTTGGGTGATAATCAGGATCCGGTTATCACAGTTATTGGAGTAGTTGATTTTGTAAATCTTGAATAAACTTCTTGTAGATTAAAACATTGAGTATAAATTATTGGTTCTTTTTGTTTATTGAAAATTTTATTAGTTATTTGATCTTTGACTTCTTTATCTTGAATTTTATATAAAAGTTCTAAAATTTCTCTTTCTTCATTTGTAATTACATTTATTTGATTACAAGTGTATTTTCCTATACACTTACAACTTGATTCAGATTCTTCAGATGAAGAATAATCTTGAACAATATTGAGATCTTTATGATCATAGTATGAGATGTTTGATTCATCATCAGAACTATCATTATTAAGAAATAATCTACTGATTTAAGCTTTTATTTGATTAGAAATGTCTAATTCATTAATTCTTTTCTTAACATAACAATCTTTTGCCATATGACCACTAACTTCAAGAATTCAATATTAACAATGGTTGAAACTAATATTTCCAATGGTCCAATTTATTTCAATTGTTATCCTAATTTCTTAGTAGGAATATTTGAGACAAATATTCTAGATACTTTAGTTTTAACAATTATAACTAAGAATTTAGATATCAAAGAAGACACCAAAGTTGTCGCAGTCATCTATCGAATTTGTTATAAGACTATGTCTTCAACAATCGAGCCAAAGACTAAGATAGCAAGTCCAAAAAATGAAACTATAATATTTGAATCAAACCCCCTACACACTAAAGTTCAAATTCCAAAACGCCTTAAATGGGATGAAATTACTCAATCCTGTAACTGGAATCTTGAAAATATACATCAATCTAAACAAATAGAAAAATCTAATCAACAATCAAATATTATTGAACATGAATATGGGTCAATAGATATTAATTTCGAATCCTTTCCATTTGTTCCAGCAAGGTTTTCTTTAGGATCAACCAATAGCGTTGATATGAAAACTCCGTTGATTTCAAAATCTAAATCTTTAAGATATGTAGATTTCAATACAAATATTCCAAAACCAATTTATCAAGAAAATGATTCTGAAGGATATAGTCCTACCAGATCAGAAGTTTTTATCTGAATTAAATAATTTCAAAATTCAATTATGAGCAATAAAACTCAAATTCTCTGTAATATAGAAAACAAAATAATTAAAAGAATGATTAATCAAAATTGGAAAGCCCTAAAAGAAAGACAAGATTATCTAGACAAATTAAGAAAAAATCTAGAGCATCTTCTAAAATATCAAAATAGATTAAATCTAATACTATATGATCCTTATTTTATTTCAAATATCCCTCTAATCAAAATAGAACTAGAACAAACAAAATTTAATATAAATTTAGTTGAAAAATATATAGAAATAATAAAAGAAATTATAAAATCTAAATTTAAAGAAATTAGATATTATTGAAAAAAGTTAATAATTTGCTAAAAATGTCTCAATCAACAATTAATATGCAATATCTTTTCAAAGAATTTTATGCTGATCATAATAAATAAAAACGAGAATATTATTATAAAACAGTTAATGATTCAAATAAAGAATTTTTGCATCAATTAGCATGGAGAAATTATATTAATCAAAATGATGTTCATATAACATTCTTTAAATGGTATGAAATGTCTTGTAGACAAAAAGGAACACCTAATCCTCTCCTTTTAATCAATAATTCCCCAAAAATTACTCAAGAATATAAAGATATAAAAAATGATACAAATATCATAAGTATTCATCCACCAAAAACGTCAATAATAATTCAAAACAAATATGTAGCTACTCCTCTTGTTAATGTTACAGAAAATACATCTAAAGATGAATTAATCAAAAACATTGCATATCAAAATAATTATTCAAATGAAATATTAAGTACTATAAGTCAACAATTAAGTAGAGTTGAAAATAATCAATATAAAGAAAAAGATAGCATATCTCAAGAGAAAGATGGCTCATCTACTCTATCAAAAACCTATGTGGAAAATACAATGTTTATTCCACAACAACTTGATCCAACAACAAATTTAGGATATAATAAAAAATTAGTCAATGAATTAAAACAAAAATTATGTGGCATGAAAGTTATTACAATAGATCAAAATACTGATAGCTCTTCATAAACTGATGAATGCTGCAATCGAGTTGCTCAACTTCAAAATCTATTTACAAATAATGTTAATAGAGTCAAATTCAAAAGCACTGTTTCAACAAACAGGCCAAACACTTTTAAATATCATCCTAGACCAACTTTTCCAGATGTTCAATACGAAAATAGAGAATTCTCTATGAGTCGTAGTCAATATGACGGTACATCCGTATATGAATGGAATAAAGACGGATTAACCGAACATCAAATCTTAAATATGATTCAAGAGATAAACATGGCTGTAAATGCTTATGCAATTAAAGGAAATAATCAAAAACAAATAACTGATTTATTAACCTCTGGATTTACTGGCAATTTAAAGGGCTGGTGGGATCTATATGTTACTAAAGAAGAAAAAWYKCATATWCTAAATGCCAARAAATCTGTGATCAAACAAGAAAATAATCAAACCACTACTACTCAAGAAGATKATATTATTAATACGTTAATATACGCTATTATTAAAAATTATATAGGTGATCCAACTTTATTCCAAGAAAAGAGTGCTGAAATACTCTTAAATYTAACTTGTAGAAAACTTCAAGATTTTAGATGGTACAAAGATATGTTCCTAACTAAAGTTATGTTAAGACCAGACTGCAAAGAAGCTTACTAGAAATAAAGGATTATTGCAGGTCTACCAAATCTATTTGCAGAAAAAAAAGAAATATTCTAAGAGAAAAATATACTAATCAAATCCCTTATAAAGACTTAACTTATGGTGAAATCATTAGTTATGTTAATAAGGAAGGTTAATCAATATGTTCAGATTTAAGACTAAAAGCAAAACTCAAAAAGGATATAATTTCAAGCAAAAATGAATTAGGAGATTTTTGTCAACAATATGGATATCAACCTATTTCAACACCATCTTCATCAAAACAAAAAAAAATATTCTAAGAAAAGATTTTCAAAAAATAAATCTAAAGAAAATTATGAAGAAAAATATAAAGAAAAAAGAGTAAGTAAAAAACCTTATAAAAAATTCAACAAAAAACCTAATAGAACTCATCAAAAAGAATCACGTGATCTTATAATATGTTATAAATGTGATAAAACTGGTCATATGGCAAAGGATTGTTATGTTAAGAAAAGAATTAATGAATTAGACATTTCTAATCAATTAAAAGCTCAAATCAGTAGATTAATTCTTAATAATGATAGTTCTGATGATGAATCAAACATCTCAAACTATGATCATAAACATCTCAATATTGTTCAAGATTATTCTTCATCTGAAAAATCTGAGTCAAGTTCTGAGTGTATAGGAAAATGCACTTGTAATCAAATAAATGTAATTACAAATGAAGAAAGAGAAATTTTAGAACTTTTAGATAAAATTCAAGATAAAGAAGTCAAAGATCAAATAACTAATAAAATTTTCAATAAACAAAAACAACCAATAATTTATACTCAACCTTTTAATCTACAAGAAGTTTATTCAAGATTTACAAAATCAACTACTCCAATAACCATTGAAGATTTACAAGAAGAATTAAAAATTGTTAAGATCGAAATAAAACTAATAAAAGAAAGGTTATCAAATGTCGAAAAGGACAAGGAACCTATTGCACAAATAAATGATCAAACAATTACTCAAATAAAAAATAAATTAATTAATCCTATAAATCCTTCAAAA
>NW_020204166.1:0-1303 GCF_001531365.2 Cynara cardunculus var. scolymus
TGGATTAAGCATAGTAGGTTATGCTTCACACCCTACTGTAAAATCGCTTATTCCAATGGAATTGAATGTCACCTCCCTGCGCACAGCCCTGCACCTTCCTTCCTTGGCAAATCTGAATTTGGATACCTTTGCTGCATCACCAACAGGCGACGATTTAATAGAGTTTCTTGAATTTCACTCCTATACTGCAAAGACTAAAATTGTAAAAAGGACTGAATTCAAAAGGAAAGGCCTTCCCCCAATTTGGAACACTCTGTTTTCGATATTGAATTGCTGTCTAACAAGGAAGGGCCGCAGCCATGACCAAGCCTCACATGCCATACTTTCCATTGTATATGGAATCTACATCAATCTGCCCCTTGATTACGCGTAACTTATCTTCGATGACATGGTGGGCTTAATAAAAAAGAAGTGTGCTACTCAAAGGGGTGAGAAATCAAAAGTGAAGGCACAAAAGAAAGCCAAAGAGGACCTCAATCATCCAAATCTAATCCTACAGAGGTTCTTTGGTTTGGTCTTTGGCGATATGATAGAAGAGAAGCTGCCCTCTGCAAAGCCAAATGCGCGGTTGTATCCAATGAAGGAGTTCCATCCCACAGAGCATGAGCTAGGGTACAAAAGCCCAAGGCCTCTATCAAAAGCCATGCTCAAATACCTTAGCAGAGGAGATAGGAAAGCATATAGACGTGGATACAAGAGGCCAGAGCCGGTCCCTGAAACCCCTTCATGCATAGGTATCCCCTTAGGAGAGAGAGTACAAAACATGAGGGTTGAGGGAAGAAGGGAGGAGCCAGCAGAGGCTAGGGAGTTGAGTGAGGACAGACCAAAGGTAATAAGTCCCCCACAAAAACAAAAGAAGACAAAGAAGACTTAGAAGGATGTCGACTCTTTTGAGAAAAAGAAAGGGAAGAAGAGACCCGCAGAAGAAGAGGGTCCAAGCAGTCCTCTGCAAAAGCCTAAAAAGAAGAAATCGAAGAAGGCCCAACCCACAGAGGTTGAGGTCACAGAGGCTGCAATCCAAGAAAGCCCATCAGAGGCTGCTCCTAAGCGCAGAAGGTTGCGCAAGATTGTTCAAGAAGAGTCCCCAACAGAGCAAATACACGATGTAATCTTCCACATCCAACAAGAGTTTAAAGCGCCCACAGAAGTAGCGGATTTGGGGACAGAAGTCATTCTAGACGACGAAGAAGAAGAATTGGAGTTAGATGAGGGTGAAAAAGATGCCGAAGGCACACATCCAAGCCCCCCTCCTAGTGCAACCCACATTTATAGGGACCCTATTCTAGAGGGAACCCCTATTGAA
>NW_020204166.1:1958-3396 GCF_001531365.2 Cynara cardunculus var. scolymus
ATGGTGGTTTTAAAATAAAAGTCGATTCGCCCAAGGACTCGTCACAACCCAGAGAGGCATCCGTTGCCCCTCCACACTTGAGTGAACAACCAAGTTATGCTTCAGAGGCATACGAGAGATTCACAGAGACTGCGGGTCTAGAACGCCCAAAGTCACCACTCGATCCCTCTGCTGAGTTAGGCTCTGAACCTACTAGACATGACATCGACATAACACTGGTAGGCTCTCCAATTGGAGATGTTCGAGGATCCGGTGGAAGTCCCCGAGCTGACATCGAAAAACCTGTCACTGAGGGCGCCTTACACTCCGAGGCTACTAGGTCACCATGTGTTGGTGATCTAGGTTCCCCGAGTACTTATGTGACGAAGGAGGAGTTACAAACCTTCGCCACAGAGGTATTCAAGAGGATGGATGAGCTGAAAAACTTGTTCTCCTCCCAACCGGCATCAGAGGCTCTTGCAACTCTCACAGAGGCTCTGAAGGAGTTGACTTCCACAACTTCTGAGCTCAAGGCGACCGTATCAGCCCTTCAGAGCTCTGTCCTCAACAAAGACGACCTCACAGAAGCTTTCAGCACCCTGTCTCTCAACCCTTCTTCAATCCAAAAGCTCAAGACCGAACTAACAAAGGTTGCCGCCTAATTTGTTGCAGACTTCATTTCCGCCGGCTACACCGATTATTCTGCCTTCAAGGATGAGATCAAAGGGATGTTCTCCTCTGCGGTCACCTACGGCATTGATTCTAAATCCTCCAGGGCTAACATTAACCATCTAGCCACTCACAGAGAGCTAGACGCAATGATTGAAGCCCTTGGAGAGATCGTGCGGAAATACACTGACCAATTCCTCAAGGAAGCCTGAGCAAGCAACGAATCTATAAGAGACTGCATGAAGCAACTCGTCAAAGAAGGTGACAACTTCAGAAATGAGATCTATCGCTGCATCTCTAAAATGAAATGGGCCATAGAGATGGACATCAACAATGCCTCTGTGAATGATGAGTTGGTCATTTAAAAGATGGAGAACGCAGCTTCCAAAGTTTTAAAGCGATTGAAAAAGGCTCCCCTTACTACTTGCAAGCCATAGGCCACTAAAATCCATGACGATCAAGGAGGTGATGACCATGATCGTCATGAGGGGGAGAAGAAGACAGAGGAACCAAAGAAGACAACCTCTGCCAAACCACTAAATATAGTGGACTCTGCTGCTGCCCTATTCTCAAAAGACAAATCTCCAGAGCCTAAGGGGAAAGGCGAGGGTAAAGCAGTAGAGGAGTCGCCACAGAAGGGGTCAAGCTCTGAAATGCCAGAGGAGATCAATGAAGAAGAGTATGATGATCCAGATCTTGTTCGAGCACTAAAGGCTTCTTTGGTAGAGGCACAGGCGAGAAAGGGCAGAGCCCCCATCCCCAGAGTTGGAGAAGGCTCTTCTTCCAAACT
>NW_020204166.1:4279-7043 GCF_001531365.2 Cynara cardunculus var. scolymus
AGAGTCTCTCGAGTGGGTGTTCAACCTAGTGGTGACAGAGTTGCAGAGAGGGCATATAAGGGCGGATGAAGTGACCAACCTTCTGGAAACGATCAAGGTTCAAGTCTCCTTCAGAGAATGGATATTCAAAGTCTACAAAACCATCAAGTCTGATCTGCAATTTTCCGTAGATGACTATCCAGACTCTGATGTGGATTAATCTCTTGTAATAGTATAGGTCTGCTCAATATTTTCAATTCTTTCAGTATTGTAATTCTTTTTCAGAGGATCGGATTAATCTCCTCTTGTATTTTTTCATAAGTCAATTCTTGCACCCATTTGTCCAAATTTACTTTTTCATACTTAGGGGGAGATTGTTAGCTCTATTATTCACTTCTTGTAAAAGTATGAAAAAGTATTCTGCAAGTCTTGACAGAAGGGTATCTTCCATAGAAGACAACAGAGGACTAGCGACAGAAGATGTATATTCATGCAAGTAAAGAATGACAGAACCTCTGATGTCTCTCACAGAGGTTCTGGAAAATGGTCCTCTGGCAAATAGAACATTCAAGTCAATTACAGCAGAGCCTCTGAGATGGCTCACAGAGGGTCTGCGGATTTCGTCTTCTGTGAAGATCCTCTTCGAACTGTTTTCGAAGGTTGTTAGTTGCATGTGCTTCTCAAGTGACTAGGACTTTATTAACTTTATTTGGACAGCTTAGATGATTTCACGCGTGAAAATCTTCTCAGTAAGGTCGTTAGGAACTAGTATAAATAGCGGCAAAGGCCTTTGTAATCAGTGTGCTTCCGAATTGTAATCGTCTAATTTTTCAATTGAATGAATTGAAAAACCTTTGAAGCAATTCTCCTGTGTTCATCTTCTTCCTCATCTTAACTGTGTGTTCTTGATTTATTTACTCTGTTCTGTTCTTATTATTATTTTCGCTGCACTTTAATCGTCTTAGTGTTCATTCAGAGTATTAGATCAATATCAAAGCTGAATTTTAGGTCCAACAATTTGTCATTGATAGAGTTTGGCTATAATAATAGCTATAACTCCAGCATCCAAGCGACACCGTATAAATTCTTGTATGGACGTAAATGTCAAACGCCGTTATGTTGGAATGAGGTGGGTGAGAGGCAGTTGACTTCTGAAAAGATTGAACAAATCCGTGAAAGAATCAAAACCGCTCAGGACCGTCAGAAAAGCAATGCCGATAATCGTCGAAAGCCAATTGAATTATGTGTGGGTGATTTTGTGATGTTAAAAGTTTCCCCATGGAAAGGTGTTATCAGATTTGGAAAGAAAGGAAAGCTTAATCCGAGATATGTTGGGCAGTTCAAAATCTGCAAACGGAAATGTTTAGCTGATCCAAGACTAGCCATACCGCTTCCAGAAGTTAAACTGGACAGTAAACTGAACTTTGTAGAAACACCAGAAGTTGTGATTGACCGAAAAATCAGGGTGTTAGGGAACAAAGAGATCAGTTTGGTTAAAGTATAGTGGCGGTTTCATAAGGGATTAGAGGCAACTTGGGAACTAGAGTTGAAAATGAAAATAAAATATCCACGACTCTTTGATTTAAGGAATCCCGGGACCGAACTCTTTTGAGGGGTGGATAATGTGATAACCGAGTCTTGGTTATCCCCCAAGGTAATTAATACGTGAATATATGTTATATGATTACATGAAAGCATGATAAATTGTTATATTTGATCATGCGAGTATGTGAATTTTTATGCATAAGTATGTATGCATAATGTGATAACGTGCATGATTAAATATACATGCATAAAATATTTTGGGTATGCATGCATAGGCTAAAATGTGAAATATGTGTATGTGAGCATGAAGTTGGTTCATGGATGGGCATACATGGATTTAGTTGGGTGAGCATGCATGTGAAGGCTGGTGAGCTGCCTTACTTATTTTTGAAAGTATAAATAGGTGAAGGGGTTCATTTATGAACCTCTGTAATATTCGGGTTTCCAATTTTGGTAATAGATTTAGAAATAAGTAAATATATATATATATATATATATATATATTGGATGTGTGAGTTTGGGAGGGGCTTTGGTGAAAAGAGGCGGTTATAGCACTTGCTATAAATAGCAAGTGCCTTTGAAAAAGAAAGGTTTCTTTTTGGCTACTTTTAGAAGGAAGACTGGGAGAAAAGAGTGTAAGAAGTTGCTGATAGTAGAAGTCAATTCGAATCAAGGTGAGTGTATCAAGCTTTTAGATATTACTCAATCGATTACATAGAACTTAATTGCTATTAGAACTGTTTTATGAATCGACTTTTATATCATACGGATATCTCTTAAACCGAACATGTACTGCTCGGAATTTCATTTAAACCGGACAAGGTTTGTCCGGGTGTGGCTAAATCGCTCAAGTCTCGACCGGGGTTCATCTTAAATCGCCTAAGTATTGACCGGGGTTCATCTAAACCGCTCAAAGATACTCGAAGTGTTTTCCTTAAACCGATCAAGTGACATCCGGTTTACATTCTAAACCGGTCAAGGTCTGTCTGAGTTAAATGCTAAATCGCTTAAGTATTAAGCGGTTTAAATCTAAATCGCCCAAGTATTGATCGGAGTAACAATCATGTGTTGTCCGGATTAGATATCCGGACAATGTTGACCTGATTCCATATCCGGCTAAGTTGTCCGGATTCCATATTCGGTAGTGTTGTCCGGATTTCAAGTCCGGTTGATAATGATTAGACTTTATTTTGATTTAAAGTTCTTATTTTGAAATGGCGGTGTAACCGCGAGAGAGATG
>NW_020204166.1:7348-11253 GCF_001531365.2 Cynara cardunculus var. scolymus
TAACCGCGAGAGAGATGAAATGGCGGTCTAACCGCGAGAGAGAGATGAAATGGCGGTGTAACCGTGAGAAAGATGAAATGACGGTGTAACCGTGAGAAGAAAAAAATCTATATAAAAATAGATGTAACGCCCCATACCACACATTGCATGTAACACATATTTTTATACAGAAGAAATACAAGCTTATATACCATTCAGGTCCCTTAGTACAAGAATCTATCATTACATAATACAAGGTCCAAAAATTCAAATACATTTCTTGTACTAATCAACGATCATCAATCAAAACTGTACATCAAAGACAGATCGTCATGCAGAAGAGCATATAGGAAAATATTACATTTTCCCCTTCCCTTACCATCCGTACCTCCTGCAATACATAGTTAAAATCACAAAACTAGGGTTAGACCGAAAGGTATAATGAGTTACCCTTTTTATGTTATTGCAGGGTAGAAATCACCAAAACCTTTATGGAAAACAACTTTTCATATATATAACAAATATATGAACAAATAGGGACATAATACCTGATCCTTTCCACTTTCCAAACTAAGCATTCAACTATTCAAATCACATACTCTTGAACCAACTAGGTTTCATATAATTCCACTTTTAAACCTTTTCTAATCAACAAGGTTTATATAAAGTTTCAGGCCAAACCTGATATTTTCTCCTCAATAACATCCAGACTATGATTTCCAATAAGAATCTTGATCCTGAATCTTTAAATCACAAAGAAATAAAGATTCCAGACCACGGTTGTCTTAAGGGATAAAATAGAAAGAGTTATATCATACAACACACATACAAATGTCACCCTTATATCAAATGTACACCTCTCCTTGATATGTTACCCTTATCCCATGGTACACCTCTCCTTGATATGCCACCCTTATCCCATGGTACACCTCTCCTTGATATGCCACCTTATTTCCTCATCAAAACATTTTACAAAAACAATTCCAAATAGACCGCAGTCAATGGAATTATTATCAATCCAAAATCATTTATATCATAATTTTCCATTTTATGATAAAATAACAATTTTCATCAATCAAGCACAAGGCATAGTAGAAATTCGGTCAACTTGGCTTGGTCGGACTTCATCTCCGGTGAAGTCTTGACCGATTTACAAAATCCGGACAATATACCGCCCAAGGCCTGTCCGATTTAACACATGGAATCATTTCCAATACTTTTGTCCGGATAACAAGTCCGGACAATACATCGCCTAAGACTTGTCCGATTTAAAACAATCTGGTCACCACATGGTCGTATTCATACTTCTCCGTTCAAAATGTTTACTATACTTAACATTCATAAATCGCTCAATGCTTGACCGGTTTAAAATTAAACCGCTTAACACTTGACCGGTTTAGGGCTTAATCTCCCAACGCCTAACCCTTGTCCGATTTGAGAATAATCCGGACAAGCTTTGTCCGATTTAGACTTAATTCGGTCACCCTTTGTCCGAATAAATCCCTTAAGCAAATAACTGATTTCTTTCCAATAATAAACAACATTCAAATAAAACAAGTAACAAATTTTATGCAAAAAGGTTTAGAAATCACTCACCTTAAAACCCTTTGGAGAATAATTGAATCTACTTTGCTTCAAAAAGTATCCGGTCAACCTCCTCTTTCTTTAAATCGCTCAAACTTTAAAAATGGCAAGAAGAGGAGAAATAGAGGCTAAGCCCTCCTTTTATACCCTTTCCTACTTAGGAAAGTCGACTGCCTCATGCAGCCTTCACATGCATGCATACATCCAATTATCCATATAAATAATTATGCACACATGCATCATTTAATATATGCTTTCACTTAAGCATACTCACATACATACATGCATATCATGTATATATTTCTTATGCCTAAAATTCACATATTTGTTGCATACTCATTTATGCACATAATTTCACATATTAGCATGATCAAATAAAACAAATTTATCATGCTATCACGTAATCATTTAATCAGATAATCACGTATTTATTACCTCATGTGATAACCAAGATCCAGTTATCACATTATCCACCCCTCAAAAGAATTCCGTCCCGGAATTCCTTTAATCAAAAAGCCAAGGGTATTCTGATCTCTTCTTTGACTCTAATTCCCATGTTGCTTCTGGTCCTTTGTAAAACTTCCACTGAACCTTTACCAGACTTATTTCTTTATTTCTCAACTCCCTGATCTTTCGGTCAATTACAGCTTCCGGTGTTTCCACAAAGTTCAGCTTATTATCTAATTTAATCTCTGGCAACGGTACAGCTAAATTTGGATCAGCCAAACATTTTCGCAGATTCGACACGTGAAAAGTGTCACACCCCGCCGCAGCGAATTTTACGGGATGTTACAGACCAAGTATGCATGGCACAAGACAAAAGAAAAACATACACCATATATTACAGTACAAAAGTTACATGGCACGGTTTACGTGATTCATCGATCAGTTACGAAACAAATAAAGAAAATTCAAAATTTTAAGTCCAACGGGAGTCCAAGCTTTTGATGAAATAAGACTCCACACACATGCAAGCACCATGACGACTCTTACTTTTGACCGCCTGAAAAGCATGAGAGAAACGGTCAACTAACATCATAGTTGGTGAGTTTAYGRGTTTTGATAAACAACAATTTACCGGTGTTGGAACGAAATCAATGGTCGTACAAAAGTGGGTTTATCCCATCCATAGTTCCATTGCTTATGATATTGCGCATTGCATGCTTAAGATATACATATAGTAAAGGGCCACTACTAAAGCCTGCTGACATAGTTTCCATGCCTCGCATGGTCTGGTCTTATCGCCAACCCGACCGATATAGTTACCAAAAAGTAATTTATGCACCCCCCGTCGCACAATGTGCGGATGAGGTGGGATTGTCAATCCTACAGCGGTATCCATAAATACTACCGGCTCACAAYTCGTGAGTTAATATAGTAGTGTTACATGTACGAGGACTTCCAATGCGATAAATAAACAACCCATTCATCTATATATCCAAGACATGCATATCATAGCAAAATATAGTTCTCACAAAATAATCGTCGCAGCAATTATATAGTTTCCAAAAATAAGGTTTCCAACAACATATAGTTCCAACAGAATAATAAATTYGGCATAAAGGTAGTTCCAACGAAAAAAAGTTTCCAACATATATCAACCGGTAAATTTAAAGAGTTTTAGTCATGCTTTTCACCCCAAAAATGCTAATAAGCGTTAAAAAGGGGCCGTAACTCACCGAGTTTATGAGTTCGAGAATTCTCGAGTTGGCAAGGTGTCACCGATTCCCGATCCTAGTCAAACAAAGTATTTTAATGAGTCCCATTATTTGATCATATGTTTAAGGTTCAACAAGATTTTATCTTGCATGCGAGAGATTTTTAGCGATATTGTAGATTTATTGCAAAACAAGGATTTTCGGTATCGGAATCATGTTCGGGGTTGGTAAGATGGTCATGCATTTGGGTCCTTTATTCAACTCCAAAAATTATGAAATTTTGATATGTTTTAGCACAATGAGTCTAGTACCTAATGTCCAGATTTCAAGATTTTTAGATGTTAAACCCCACAATGCAAAATGTAAAAATTAATGAAAAACAAACAAGTGATGATGAACCAGAAGACCAATGAAAACATCAAGGCAGAAACGACCATGTCGGGATTTGATCATTGAATCGATGGACAGACTAACCAGAGGATCGATGGAAAGAACAACCATTGGACCGATGGACGAAGTTAGACCATTGGATCGATGGACAGACTAACCAGAGGATCGATGGAAAGAACAACCATTGGACCGATGGAAGAAGTTAGACCATTGGATCGATGGAAAGACCAACCAAAGGATCGATGAACATTGGACCGATGGACGAAGTTCAACCAGAGAACCGATGGACGATGC
>NW_020204166.1:12780-13789 GCF_001531365.2 Cynara cardunculus var. scolymus
GTGAAAACACTTAACAAAAGATACAACACCTCTAATCCATTTAATACATTTTAATAAAAACTTGCTCATCCTTYAAATCAATAACTAAAATCCTCTGGTCCAATGATGAGAACCAACCAGAGCCCCTCTGGTTCCTTACAAGGAATAACCAGAGCCCCTCTGATTCCTCATGAATATAACCATTCTGTTTCAAAACACTTTTAACCAATATCAATAGCCATAGGCCAAGTTTTCCTCTTCTCAATAGCATCAACACCATTATTTCTAATAAGAACAATATTTTTGAGTTCTCAAATCACAAAGAAGTAAGGACTCAAATCTATTGTAGTCTTAAAAGACATAATAACAAGAGCTATAATATTCACATACAATTGCCACTCTTATATCCAAAGGTACACCTCTCCTTGATATGCCACCCTTATTCCAAAAGACACCTCTCCTTGATATGCCACCCTTATTCCAAAAGACACCTCTCCTTGATATGCCACCTTTATTTCTTCTTTAAAATCTATGAACTAGTTCCGATGAAGGACCGCAGTCACAACCATCTTATTGAATCCTCATTCATAGTTTTATCTATAAAAACATTTTGAAACTCAAGAACAACCTTGTCTTTCAAAGATTTACAAAACATCAAGGTTTCTTTTAAATCCTCAAAACAGGATATCATTTCCAAAACTGATTTAAAGAAGCAAACTCTTCTTTATCTTTCCTACAATAAAGTAACACCTTTAAAACAAATCAAAATAGTTTTACCATCTTTTCTTCAAAACCAACATCAAAACTCATAGCATATAATCAACAATAAAACTCACAGTTTATAAGCAAAGGTAGTTTTAAAAGAAAACTCACAGTTTATACTCAACAGTATTTTAAAACTCACCTTATCAAACAAATTTCTTGATGATAAACATACAGCAACAGCTTATTCTTAACACAGAATCTTGAAGAACACTTTAGCTCACACACACAGGTTCTTTTCTAAAAGAGTGACAGTGACAAGGATAAC
>NW_020204167.1:0-1406 GCF_001531365.2 Cynara cardunculus var. scolymus
GATTGGCAGAAAGTGAGCAGATTTTGTCAAACGATCCACAATCACCCAAATGGCGTCATGTCCTTTCCCTGATCGGGGTAGCTTAGTTATGAAGTCCATCGATATCTGCTCCCATTTCCATTGAGGAATTTCGGGCTGTTGGAGTAGACCAGAAGGTTTTTGGTGTTCGACCTTAATTATTGCGCAAGTCACGCACTTATTTACATATAGCGCAATATCTCTCTTCATTCCAGGCCACCAGTAATATGCTCTTAAATCCTTATACATTTTGTCTGCTCTCGGGTGTATTTAATACTTTGATCGATGAGCTTCGTCCAAAATGATTGATCTAAGATTGCCAATCTTAGGCACCCAAATTCTATTTCCCAAATAACACACTCCATCAGATTCCATCTGAAATTTGGACTCTATGCCATGCAGGGTTTCATCCTTTAAATTCTCCTTCATTAGAGCTTCCTTTTGATCTTCTAGGATCTGAGCTTTCAAACTAGTATTCACCAAGATTCCCAAAGCTCGCACCCTTGTTGGCTTTATACCTTCTTTCCGACTTAAAGCATCGGCCACAACGTTGGCTTTGCCCGGATGGTATTTGATCTCACAATCATAATCACTAAGCAATTCGACCCATCTTCTTTGCCTCATATTCAACATTTTCTGATCAAGGATGTGCTGAAGGCTTTTATGATCCGTGAAAATGGTACATTTCGTGCCATAGAATTAATGCCTCCATATCTAAAGTGCAAACACCACTRCTCCCAGCTCAAGGTCGTGCGTTGTGTAATTCTTTTCATGCACTTTCAGTTGTCTTGATGCATAAGCAATTACTTTATCCTTTTGCATCAATACACAACCTAAACCTTGATGTGATGCATCACAAAAGACCACAAAGTTATCCTAACCCTCTGGTAGGGATAAGATAGGTGCATTACACAGCTTCTGTTTGAGAGTCTCGAAGGTCTCTTCTTGCTTCTCGCTCCAGATAAACTTCTTATCTTTTTGGGTTAAGGCTGTAAGCGGTAGTGCAATTTTTGAGAAATTTGCAATGAAACGCCTGTAGTAGCCTGCCAACCCAAGGAATTGACGAATCTCTGTAGGTGTTTTAGGGGCTTCCCAGTTCTTGATAGCCTCAATTTTGATTGGGTCCACTTGAATTCCTCTTTCATTAACTACATGACCCAGAAACTGAACTTCCCGTAGCCAGAACTCACACTTATAAAATTTGGCATACAGCTTCTCCCTTCGGAGTACTTCCAAAATTGCCCTCAAGTGTCTCTCATGGTCTTCCCGGCTTCCTGAATAAATTAATATGTCGTGTATGAAGACGATTATAAATTTATCCAGGTAGGGTCTGCAGACTCTGTTCATCAGGTCCATGAAGACTGCTGGTGCATTGGTTAGCCCGAATG
>NW_020204167.1:2605-4569 GCF_001531365.2 Cynara cardunculus var. scolymus
ATCTTGAAAGCACATTTTGGCTCCCCTTGGAGTTTCTGGTAACCCGCCACAAGCTCGTGTGCCATTAAAATGTTATCAATAATCTGTCTTSCAGGAATAAAAGCAGATTGAGCCTTACTGATGAAAACATCCAAGGAGTCTTTCATCCTGTCCGCAATGATTTGACTAATACATTTGAGCAACACATTGCAACAAGCTATGGGCCGAAAATCAGATACACAGGACGCATTTGGGACTTTAGGAATAAGGCAAAGCAATGTGTGATTCAACTGATACTCTAGGGTGCCCGAGTAGAAGAAATTATGAATCCCAATAAGAATATCCCGACCCACCACACTCCAAGCAGACTTAAAGAATTTCGAAGAAAACCCATCAGATCCCGGGGCCTATTCATTTCCAATAGCAAATAAAGCAGTCTTTATTTCCATATCAGTAATGGGCCGGATTAATTGTAGAGATTCCGTTAAAGACAAACACAATCCTCCATAGAAGAATTAACCATCGCATCAAAAGTACCCAAAATACCTGAAAAAATGAGTAACAAAAGCTTGTGGCACTGCATCATGCTCAAAARCCATACCGCGAGAGTCCTTAATAGCAGCAATGTGATTCCTGTTACGCTTCTCTTTCATAGAGTGAAAAAAGAACTTTGAATTGCCATCCCCCTCATTCAGCCAAGAAATCTTYGCTTTTTGTCTAACGAATTCCAACTGATCATTCCGAGCTTGTTGATATGCTAACAAGAGACGAGCGACATCCTCTTTWAGCAAATCATTAAGTGGATCAAGGTCACAAGCCAATTGAGCAACATCAAGCTCCGACTTTAACAATGTCACCTTCATGTCCAAGCAACCATAAGAATTCCTTAGTCTACGGCAAACCCCTTTCATCTCTTGCATTTTAAGGAGAACTTTCTTCATATAGGATCCTTTCTTCGGTTTAATCCACACTCCCTCAACCGAACTGAGAAAATCCTTATGAGAAGTCAAAGAAATTATCAAACTTGAAACCACGATTTCTARTCCTTTTCCCAACTTTGAAAGTTAAAATMCCCGACGAATGGTCAGAGATCCCTCTTGGTTCAAAGAAAACCGATGCATCCCCAAATTTRTCAATAAACTCSAAGTTCCCCAAAATCCGATCTAATTTGCRAAGAATACCCCCATCCCTTGACGGCTTCTGAATCCAAGTGTATTGGCACCCTTGATAAGAGATATCAAAAAGCTCTACATCTTCTAGACAAWTGTGGAACTCTTCCATATCCGAGTTACGCCTAGACGACCCTCCCAACCCATCATGAGGGAAAAGCATYGAGTTAAAATCTCCCATTGCTATCCAAGCTTTATTATGGATAAAAACTTTAAATTTCCCAAGAGCCCTCCAAAGATCCCTCCTTTCCACCCCCGTATTACACCCATAGATAAACGTAAAAAAGATAGGCTYCGGCTTACCAACAATACGGATTTCACAATTCACATATTGTAAATGCTGTTCAATCACAATCAAGGACAAAACAGACGGGTCCCAAGCAATAATAAGGCGTGTACCTTGAGTACAAGAGCGACCATTTGAGACCCAATTCCAACTTCCAAAAACACGTCCATATACATCTCCCAGGTTACTTTGTAAAACCTTAGATTCAATAATGCAACATAACGAAAGACTTTTTACACGGATAAAATCACATACCTCTCTTTGCTTTATTAGGGCATTAAGACCCCTAATATTCCATGAAGCAAACTTAATCATTGGGAATGAGAAATGGTTGCATCACCCTCCCTCATACTCCCGCCAGCAGCCTCATTGCTATTACCACTGAAAAAACCCCCAGCATCACACCTAGCCGTATCAATTATCTCCATATCATCATCTTCACTAGAATCTTCAGAAGATAGAGACGAGAAACGGTTCTTTGTAGACGTTTGAGCCGCAACACCCCGTCTCGGCTGGAATGCTTGTACCAC
>NW_020204167.1:5324-7701 GCF_001531365.2 Cynara cardunculus var. scolymus
CATCTTTAAAACCAAATTTACCCCACGCATTTTGAACCGCACGTAACACAAGAGGAAACGGAAATCTAGTTCCCAGAAAATACCCATAAAGAACTGATTGGAAAGATTCCGCCATACCTCTAGTAACTTCTAAAGGGAATTGAATCCTTGGAGACACACTCTTTTCCACCGGATAATAGGTCAACTCCGAAGCWGGAGCACCTCCAACAACTGCAGCAAAAGACTTTGGAATCTGAGAAGAATTCACACCCGCGTCCATAGAAGATAAKCTCTCCCAAACCGAGACCCGTTTTTTTGTTTCAGGAATGCTCACATCAGCCCTCAAAAGCCCGTCCTTTTCGTCACAATCACGCTTGCTTACATCAGCCCTAGCATCAGACGATACAATGACGTCATCACTACCATGCAAAGAACGAGGGGACAAACCCCCTAATATCACATCCGCAAAATCTTGGTAAACCRGTTCTTCCAAGATCACATCCGCAAAATCACCCATTGTCACTACAAGAAGGCGTACCACTACCTCTAGAACCAACAAGAACCCAGAAACAGCAGCTAACAAACAGCCTAATGGGATTCAGGAAAGRACAGCCAGAAGACAGATTGCAAGAACCACAAAATAGCAGCCAAAATTAAACCGAACAGCAGCCAAACTAAACCGAACAGCTGCCAAAACAGAAGTAAAAAACACCAGCACCAGCGAACAAACAGAAACCACAGCCTCTAGAACCAGCTAACAAGCAAAAATCACAGCTACTAGAAAAAAAAGCATGCAAACAATCTGAAGGGCAGCAAGAACGAAAACAAGCAAGAAGAACTCGACAGCAAAGGAACCAACAGCCAGGCAGAAAAAYCAAGGCGCATGAACCAGATTAACAAGTAGCCGTAGAGCACATAAAATCATAAAACCAAAAGCTACTTGTAAACCAAGTGAATATCCAAGCAAACCAGTAGGTAGCACAAGGGAGCAAACAAAATAAAAAAACCAGGCTGGAAAAGTYAAAACAGCCGGAACCAGAGATAAAACCAGCGGGTAAGAGCAAGTACTACTTTTCTACCAAAAAACAGCTAGAGTGGAGGTAGAGAGCACTCTATCACTAGGTCAAACCCGAGAACAGAAAYCAGTCTGGAAAACCACTTCAAACACACCAACCAGCCGACCAAAACAGGAAGAGGTGAACAGCACCTAACCAGAAACCGGTACCGAGAGATAGGGAGAAGCATGCAGCAGGAAGAGAACCTCAGCCGCATACAACCGCCTAAAGCAGCAGCTCTAAGCCAACCAGCACAGAACCAGACAAAGGAACGGTGAAGCCGAGAGGASCAAAGACCCAAGACAAGCGCACAGATGGAGACCGAAGCCGAACAAAATAGTAGGTAACCCACTACCCAGACGAGTGTGCAGTAACCCGATCAAACAGACGGGCTGGAATGCACACCAAACAGCACCAGAAAGATGCACCAGCTAGAGCAGAACCACAGCAGCTAGAAGAACTAGTAAGGATTGGCTAGACAACATGAATGAGCTCCAAAATCCACCAGATCCACACAAGCAGCAGGTCGAACAGACAAGAACGCCCAAAGTCAGATTGAAACAAACCCTAGAAGAACCCACAGCACACCAAAGCGCAACAGAAAAATAACAGCAAGAAAAGWGGAACAAGYTTTGCAAACACCACGAAAAACGAACCAGGCAGATCCAACTCACGATCCAACTTTCCTCACCATCTTCATGCTAGTTGTTAATATGACTAATTGAGGTAGAACGTGTCTTAAGTGTCGTTAATGGGTCCATGTACACTTTTTTTTTTGAACGGAAACCATGCAATTTTATAAACCATAAAGAAAAATTACAGCAAAGCGACCAATTAACAGACCACTACCAACGCAACAAAAAAACAAACGACTTGGAAAACCCCATACCAAGCCACCAAAAGCCAAAACAAACAAAGCCCAACCGACTCAAACAAACAACTAAAAATAAAGAAAAGGAGCTTAAAACGCACAAAAGCTCCCCTAACACAACAAAAACCCATAAAAATCAACCAGTATTGCCCAACAACCGTTTCTCCAACTAAGCCACACGAATTTCAACAGTCTGAACAATGGCTTGAATAATCTGCTCGATCAGGAAAAATAAATGTGCATGGCTATCCACACTCTGACCGCAAAGCGAACACTCTAGATCAGGAGGTTCATCCTTCCAAAGTAAACGGTCTTGAGTAGGAAGACGTCGCTGGCATGCAAGCCATAAACAAAAAGCATGTTTAGGAATATGACYAGAAAACCACACCGATTTATACCAAGGTACAACCGGATAAGAACCATCCAACAATGCCCAAGCATTTCGAACTTCAAATCTCGAACAAGAAGTAAA
>NW_020204167.1:8641-9718 GCF_001531365.2 Cynara cardunculus var. scolymus
AGAGAGAGCTTTTTTAAGAACCTCCACCGAATGAACATCACCTTTAGTAAACACAAATAAATCATCTGCAAAACATAGATGAGTGATATCCAGCTCCTCACAACCGCGATGGTACTTAAAATCAGAAGCCTCCTTGATACAAGTCTTAAGGAGCATAGAAAATCCCTCCATAATAATCGTGAATAAATATGGAGATAACGGATCACCTTGCCGAAGACCCCTTCCACCATGAAAAAAACCATAAGATTCACCATTAATCGCAAGCGAGTAGGAAGTAGTGGACACATTTCCCTAATCCACTAAATCAGAACTGGGTGAAACCCTAAGCCCTGCATCATAATAATGAGAAACCTCCAATCTACCATATCATAGGCTTTTTTAATATCAATCTTGAAAGCACATCGAGGAGGACCTACCGAAGTCTGATGCCTAGAAACAAGCTCATGAGCCATAAGAATATCATCCGAAATCTTCCTACCTGGGATAAAGGCCGATTGGGCCTTATCTATCAGAGAATCCAAGGAATCCTTCATTCTGTTTACAATGACTTTACTAATGCATTTATAAAGTACATTGCAGCAAGCTATAGGTCGGWAATCAGTAACCTTAGAAGCATTAACAGATTTAGGAATAAGACAAATAAGCGTGTGATTTAATTCCTTCGGGAGGTTACCTCGATAAAAGAAATTGTGAATTGCAATCTMCACATCTCGCCCAACAACATCCCAAGAAGCTTTAAAAAACCGCGAAGAAAACCCATCCGATCCAGGAGCTTTATGATTACCAATACTAAACATAGCATTTTTTAGTTCTTCAGAAAGAATCGGCCGTATCATATGATTAGCCTCCGAGAGWGAAAGMTTTTTCRKGAATAAGTTCTCGGGCATAATCGGGTCAGGAGACTCATACCGAAGGCCAAGAAAATCTCGAAAATATTCAACAAAAATATTAGGAACATCATCACCATGAACAAACTCACCGGTACTAGTGCATACCGATTGAATGGAGTTGGAATGATGCCGTTCTTTAATCACATGATGGAAGAATTTAGTATTCAAATCCCCCTCATTCAACCAC
>NW_020204167.1:12043-13508 GCF_001531365.2 Cynara cardunculus var. scolymus
GGCCCAAATCATCACCCATTTCCTTCACACACACTAAGAAGCCGAGGTGCTGAAACTAACGTTTAGCGCCCTTAATAAGATAGACRAAGACCACGGAGACCGAGGTGCTGAATATCTATAAAGGGTATTCAACGAAAGAGACGAGGACCCCAGAAACASTTAGTATGTATTAAGAAACAGGAAATAACTTCTCCACATAAAACAGMAACCAAACCGCAGTAAAAGAACCAAACTACTAGCCACACAAAGAAACAAACARCAAATAATCACCCTTACCTCGTATCACAAACTCAAACAGCAGCGAAGGAGCTTAAACCGAAATCTCAGAAGAAGTTGCACCCAAATTATCAATCAAAACAGTAAACCAGCAAAGAAGACAGCTAGAATACCAAATAAAACCAGCAGACCCACTCAGGTACACAGTAATCAGCAGCAAACTCAACAAACCAGCAGAAGCARGAGACCGTTAACAAAGAAATCAACAGCACAGAAGCAAACTGATAGCATCGACAACAGAAAGGTAGCCGACAGCAGCAGCAATAAGATTGAATGTAAACCAAAACGGATCACATAAAATCATACACCAGCTAATAACCAAAATAAAGAACATGGAACAACGAGGTCAGCAGCACCAAAGAAAACGTTCTTCAAACAGAAAACACAGCAACCATATAGATTCGCAAACGAACAACGTCAAAACCCTAGCGGGGTTATCAAAACAGATCGCATGCAGAACCCTAATAACACGATCGAGACACAAGCAGTAGGTGTAACCGRCAAACCCTAGCCGCAGCAGATCACAATAGCCAAACCAAGAAAAGAAAGAACGGGCTTACCAACAGAAGATCAAACCGAAAGGAAAACAGAAACCCTTGGGAGCARCCGTAATGAAGCAGCAACATGGAAACCCTAAAAACCTCCTCCTTCGGTAGCGTTACACAAGCAAGCAGAAAGAAAATAGATCCAATCGTAAACAAAACAGCCACAAATCCCGAACACACTCCAAAGATCAACAAGCAGAACCCTAGGGAATGCGGCCGGAACGAAAACAGCGAACTCGAAGAAGGAAAATAAACCWTACCTCCTCCTTCGGTAGCGATTCACAAGCAAGATGAAGGAAACARATCCAAACGTAAACAAACAGCCACAATGATCACGAACACACTCATATGATCAACGTAACAAGCATCAAAACCCTAACTCAAGATCGCCATGTTGAGAGCAAAAGTCAACGTGGTCAAAGTCTCTTCTTGAAACTAGGGTTTGCCGTGTGGGTCCATGTACACTTATTGGGTATATTGAGCCTATTTAGTTATAATTGAGTCATTTGGACTAAAATGACGAGAAATGGATCATAATTAATCTGATTAGACCGTAGTATGTTAATAGGCCCATTTATYCATAAGGATTTTAATTGGCTCAAAATGACACTAATTGGGTCATTTTTAGTTTGATCAGACCATAA